>NC_080076.1:16448941-16591223 GCF_949987535.1 Balaenoptera acutorostrata
CCTCCCTGTGTCCTGAAGTCCATTCTCTACGTCTGTACCATGATTTTTATCTAGGCCATGCAAAAGCTTATGGAGATAGACACTAGGATTTGACACCTGGTTTTGCTACTTATGAGCTATGTGACCTTGAGCAAATTTCTTAATCTTTCTGATGCTTAGATTTTAAGAAAATAACAACACCTATCTCATACAGTTACTGTAAGGATTTAATGAGATGCTGTATATTGAGAGTTTAGCACATTTCTCAGTACTTTGCAAAGCACTCAGTTAAGGGCTTATGTTCATATGGGGGGGGAATCCTCACTTACATTTCAGCTGTCTTTGGCATAGTGAACCACAACTACCCAGTTCTCCCTCTGGTATTTACTGGGAAGCGGAGATTAAGTAATTACCACGAGGGTAAATGCCAAGGCCTCCCTTCCCCATGGTCATGGCTTTCCCTTTGATGAAGTCCTCCCTCACCAGTGGTGTCAAAGAGAAACAGAGGTGTATAACAATTAAAGGTGACAAGACAGATTTTATTGAGACTACTGCAGTAGGGGAGAAACTTCAGTGTAACACTGAGCCCAACACCACTAAAATAAGAGGTGAGACTTTTTAAACACTGGATTGTGCTAAAAGAAAAGTACTAGAGGATATATAAGGGAGGAGGTGGTCAATGTGATTAGGCCATCTGTGTTTGCTGGCACTTATCCAGAGGAGAAACAGACTTCTCACATCTTTATGACAGGAGGTAGTTTGCAAATTGGAGCAAGGCACCCACCAAGTGAGGCCCCTCCCCTCCCACAAGACCAGGAGACATGGGACTTATCTCCCTGGATGTTTGCATTTCGAAGAGATGGCTCCCAGATCCTTGAGGAGACATTTCTGGGTGGTAGAAGTTTTACATCTCAAAGGAGCAGAGAAAGGATTTATAATTGCAAGTTTTCTAAAGTGAATGCTCTAAGAAAAAAGATGTCAGGAACCTAAGTCAGGTTTTAGCCTGAAAACACAATAAATCCTTTTGACAGTGTTGTTTCTTAGACAGGCATTTTAAGGGGCTGGGGTCATCCAAGCAACGTGGTCTTGAGCTGATAGAAGACCATGCTTGAGTTTGGTCAGCTCACTTAGTGTGGGGAGCTGGACAGAGTCATTTGTGGTAAGATTTTTGTGGTTCTCAGTGGACCTTTTGGGTCCTGTGGACCAAGAACTTTCTCTCCTAGGAGGAGAGTCTCAGGCTGTCTTGGGGTCCTGATTGAACTGATAAATATCTTCACCTTTCACTAATCCTCAGTCAACCAAGGGTGCAACCAGAGTCATCATCTGTTGATAGATGGCTTCCAGTTCAGAGAGAACATTTTTTAAAAAATCAGTTTAAACATTCTTGCCAAAAAAAAAAAAAGTTTGGAAGTGAATACAGTTAAAAAAAAAAAAAGTTCTCCTCTCCCCCAAGTCTAGCTCCCTGAAGTTGATCATTATTAATAGTTTGTCTGATATTTTATCTGAAAGCATATCATGTGTCTATGAGGCAGGTAGTCTTACTGTTTCCATTTTACAGATGAGAAAACCAAGGCCTCCTCCACGTGCTCATGCTGACCAGCTGGTGCGCAGTAGAGCAGGAGTTAGAGCCCAGGCAATCTGAGCACAGGGTGTATACTCTTACACACAACAGCATGTGTTGATGCTTTTCTTTTTTCTGATTTTCCACTGAGATCACATTCTAGTCTGAAGCTTGCTTTATTCACTAAAAAATATGCCAGGAATGTTTTCCTCTCACTACATAGAAATCTACCTTCTTCTGAAGAAATATTATCCCTTTGTGTGAAGGTACTATCATTGATTGTTATTTAAGTCACTGCCCACTTCTTGTTATTGCAAATGACATGGTGATAAACATCCTTGTGCATGATCTTTGTACGAATTTGTATCTCTAAGGTAGAGTCCTAAGAATGGAATTTCTGTGTCTAAATACACACACATTTAGAATTTCCTGATCATTTCCAAATTGCCCAGAGGACACCTTTAAAATAGTGCTGTGTCACTGGGACCTGATGATGCCTCACTTGTTTCACTTTTGTCTGAAATATTTGGCCTTTCACCATGGACTTCACAGGTAAAACAGTTGGTGTGCTGTCAGTAAATTGGTGTGCCGAGCCCAGTGTACCTGGGGAGACTCTCTAGAGTGCCTGTTTATATTGATTTTGAATTAAAATTAACTGGTAATCCTTCTGAATGGAGTGGGGATTACAAACCTGGCTTCAGCTTGCCTAGAGGGGATCCCAATCACCTTCCATAATTCCTGAATAGTGGCATAAATTTAATTGCAACTCAGACTCTATTTCTCCCTTGGTGTTGAGTTTTACTCTTTATCTGAGGCTTAAATATCCTAAGAAAACAGGTTGAATTAACAGCAGAGTTGGCCATGAGGAAATTCTTTAATTCAAGCCCAAAATCCATGACTGCTAGACTTTCCTGTGTATTCTAAAGAAGACAGATAAACCAATTTTAATTTACTTTAAGAATATGAATACCAAGGAATATCCTCCTAATTTAAAGCAGATGCTTTACTGTTTGGGTTTTTTTTCAACCTCAGGCAAAATTATCCAGGACTGAGCTTGGGAACAGGAAGATGCTGATGGCTTAATGCCCGTAATCTCATTGCTTTGCCATTAAAGTAGTAGGTATGGAAATGACAAAAAATGAGAGATGAAAACTGCCACATATTTGTCATCATTCAGCTCTCAACATGGTGGCTACCGTGACTTCCAAAGGACAGGGCTGGTAAGATCTGAATATACTAGGATCCGACACCAAAGGACATGACTGTCCACGCGTGCTTGATGCAATGAAGGGAAATAGATAGAGAATGGAGTCAGAAAGCACGCCAGCTCAAAGTCTTTTTTTTTTTTAATATGTGGATTTATTATCTGATTTCTCAAAAGTTTGTAATCTTTTTTTTTTTTTTAATTTATTTATTTTTGGCTGAGTTGGGTCTTTGTTGCTGCGCACGGGTTTTCTCTACTTGCGGCGAGCTGGGGCTACTCTTTGTTGCGGTGCGCAGGCTTCTCACTGAGGCGGCTTCTCTTGTTGCAGAGCACGGGCTCTAGGCACGCAGGCTTCAGTAGTTGTAGCGCGCAGGCTCAGTAGTTGTGGCTCACGGGCTCTAGAGCACAGGCTCCGTAGTTGTGGTGCACCGGCTTCATTGCTCCACGGCATGTGGGATCTTCCCGGCCCCCGGCTCGAACCCGTGTCCCCTGCATTGGCAGGAGGATTCTTAACCACTGCGCCACCAGGGAAGCCCAAAAGTTTGTAATCTTTATGGAGAGCTAGGTTAAGTTATATTTTTATTAGCAGTAGAATTCTTTAGCCCTTTAAACAAGGAATGACCAAGCAGGAAAACTCCTATCCACTTGGTGAGACCCCAGTTTTCCTAACTCAGGTGTGGGTTTTGACCTGACAGGACCCCACCCAAGCATGTCCTGCTTATCCTTTCTGAGGTGTCACCCTCCGCCTGGACAAGCTGCCTTGACATTCCTGCCCTTCCATGCCCTTCATTCCTTCCCCACCCCTTGAGAAATCAACATGTCTTTCACCACTCCTGGGAGTCTGACTCTGAACTTCACCCTGTGAGAAACTTCCCAAGGTAAAGCCTCGGCTGGGACTGACTCATCCCTCGCCAGACACAAGCACTTAATTCAGGGGAACAGGTCTCCCCCACTGAGTGATCCAGGCTCCCTGTTCTATTCTTGCTGTTCTGCTGTCAGGAATGCCCTCTCCACTTGCTCTGGCTGTACAGACCTTGCCCTTCAAGTGCCACTCCTGCAGGGGGCTCTGGCTGCCCCAGCCCTGGGGTCCCGGCTACCAAAGCACCGTGAGTCCACAGCACCTCCCAGCTCAACCTGTCACCATCTTCTCATTGCTTGCTGGTACTTAATCTCTCCACCCTGACAGTATATGGCTTGAGGGCAGAGACCAGTCTCAACCTGGAATCTACTTAATTATCATTTGGCCTGGAAATGAGGTTCCTTTACCGAAGACAAAAATCCACAGATATGATTGGAAGCTGAGCCACCTGCTTCCGTAACTGGCAGCAGGATCATCCTTCACTGAGGTTGGTCACCGTCCTGGACCCGCTCATGGGACCCAAAGTGCCTCTGGGCAGGGTCCTGAGCCTGTGCATCTCTGTGTGTTCATGTGCTAGCCTTGGCTGCTGTGTTCCTTTCCTTTTCCCCTCTTTCTCCTTCTCTGCCTTTAAGCCCCTCAATTTCCTCTGAGTTCTCTTTTATTGTTCTCTTATATAAGTAGAAATTCTGCCATTTATGTGTTGAATGAATCTTTTGCACTCATTTGCATGGGTGGACTCATACTCGTTGCTATTTGTTGATGGTTTACAAACGTGACTGCACAAAAAATGCATGGGCTCCTTTAATCCCTGCAAGGAAGGTGTAAACTGTAGCCCTCAATTTAAAGATTAAGATGAGGCTCAAAAAGTGATAGAAATCACCTTAGAAGCAAATGTCAGAACTGGGATGGATCCCTGGCCTCATAGAATCCAAAGCCTGTACTTGAACCTCTGTGTGGTGTCATCTCCCTTGGTGGGTCCTGCTGCGTTTTAAGCCTTATCTCAAATTGCGGTATAAAAGCATTTCTCTGCTACAGACATTTTAGGCATTGACCAAAAAAGAAATTATCTTTTTATGGGGAAGCAGAGGGGAACACAGAGAGGTCCCTGAAATTGTAATTGGCTAAGATTTGGAGGCTGCCCCCGAATCCCATGCTTTGCCAGACCCTTTTACACACAGGGCCCTGACCCACTAGGAAACCTGTCTGTCCTAGTAACCAGCCATCCTGGGGTTATAGGGGAACCTGTGTCCTTTTCCATGATTTCTCTCAGCACCTGGGACCCCCATGCCACCCCACACTCCCTAAGTACTGCTGGTGCCCTCCATTCCAACCCTCCTGGCAACTGGTTCAAAATCAGGCCCCTCGGGCTTCCCTGGTGGTGCAGTGGTTAAGAATCTGCCTGCCAATGCAGGGGACACGGGTTCGAGTCCTGGTCTGGGAAGATCCCACATGCCACGGAGCAACTAAGCCCGTGAGCCACAACTACTGAGCCTGCGCGTCTGGAGCCTGTGCTTCGCAATGGGAGAGGCCGCGACAGTGAGAGGCCCGCGCACCGCGATGAAGAGTGGCCCCCACTCGCCGCAAATGGAGAAAGCCCTCGCACAGAAACGAAAACCCAACACAGCCAAAAATAAATAAATTAATTATAAAAAAAAAAAAAAAAATCAGGCCCCTCTTTCATCTTAAACCCAAACCCCCCTTTCATCTGAACCCAAGATTCCTGGTGTCAAATATACGTGTGTGTGTGTGTGTGTGTGTGTGTGTGTGTGTGTGTGATTCCACATGTAATGATATTCTGTAGTTCCCATATATCAACACTAATATACCGCCCGCCTCACTCCCTCTCTGCCTCTCGTCTTATGTCTACCTTTGCCTGGGACGGTTCTCAGAGGGCCGGCTGTCCTGACAGCACAACCTCCTAATCAGCTAAAGAGCAGCTGAGGATTCTTCTTGAGTCTCCACAGCAACACGTGAGGAGCAGAGTACAGGAATCAAGCAGGAGTTCAATAAGCACCTCCTAGTGGGGCGATTGCCCACCAGCTCGGGAAAAGGCGGGTCTCTGCTTCTGGCTTCATGAACATAAAACTTTCACACACACAGCCATAAAGTCCAGGGAGAAGTAGGGAAAAGCCAGCAGGAAACACATATGTTTATCCCACTTAACTGGCTACAAGCACAAGAGGCTGTCATCCATTCCCCGGGACATAGCCCAGGCCAGGCTCATCGGTCTCTGCTCTGAGCCGTTTTAGTGGCTGCGTCCATGAGGACCCTCCTCTGACTGGCATCTTCAGAGGGTCGGTTTCTGGGTATCGATTACCAGCCTTGCAGCTGAATAACTTCCGTTTCTTTCCTGTCTATAAACACCATCTGTTTGGGAGAGCGTGGTGACAGGAAAAGGAAAGAGTGCTAAGCAATTAGAGAAAGGCAAGCTGAGTGTGGGGTGGAGCTGGAAAAGGGGGTCTACTTCAGTTGAGAGCAAGCTCCAAAGGCAGGCGGCTGCGATGGGATGTTTCCAAGCAACTCGAATTCCCCCAATGAGGCGAAGGTGGGGAAAAGCACTGGCATCGAATAACCTTCACTGTGACCTTGAGCACGGTCTGTAATAAACTAGGGGAAAGATTTTATGTCAGGAGGGCATGGGGGAATGTCTCCACGTGTGTCTCATTCCCCCCAGATCCATCAACCTGCCCCCACTGTAGAGAGAGAATATATCTCCGGGGGGGCTGCTCCTCCCGGCACACACCCACAGTTACCCCAGTCATGGTGCAGTGGTGGCATCTGAATACACACTGATTTCCCTTCTCTGCAGCTGTGTTTCCTCAGGACCCTGAGCTTTTGGAACTCACACCCTCAGGCTCAGTCCTCAGTGGTGTGCTTTCCCCAGTGTCATCAACAGATCCACCGTGAGAGCAAACAGAGGTGTGTCAAGGGTGCCGGTTACCCAGTTCTAACTACATTGGATCTACCGCATTGGATGACACAGGGATAACCTAAAATACTCTTCCGGGCAGGAGCTTGGAATAGAGTCCACTGGAATGGAGGAAAGAAGGAGTTTCACAAAGGTCAATGTAAACTCAGTTGCACAAAGAGAAGCTGTGATGTCACAGCAGTTTTTGTAAAACAAGAGATTTGGGGGACTACTTCCTAACAGAATCCGCATAAGGCAGTAGTGTCATATAGGCCGCTAAAGGAGCTGAGGCCATTTTAGGCCATGTATTAACAATTATGGTACTTAAGCCCAGATTAACTAGGGTGGATCAGTTCTTAATGCTGGTGAGATTCTGGATCATGGGTGGGCATCTTGAGCAATGGGGAAGACTGATGCTGAATGTGAAGATTTGGGTTTGCATCCCAATTCTTCCACTTAAAGGTTGGTTGATTTGGGGGGGGGGGCATCCATTGTACTGAGCCTCAGTTTCCTGATCTGTAATATGTGAGCGCTAATGCCTTTCTTACATATTCAGTGGTTTGGAGAGAGGATCAAATAAGGTAAAATATTCTAACGGGCTATTAGAAGTCATGATGTCATGTCCAGTTCTCAGTAGCACATCCCAGGGTGCATGTTTGAGCACGCAGGGAGCAGGAGAAGGCAGGGTGGGCTGCAGGGTCCCCCGAAGACCACACATCTCACAAACAGCATGGAGGAGCAGAAAGCCCAGGGGCTTGGTCAAACTTGCCTAGATTTGCTGCTTTATTAAACTTAGGATCTTAGGCTAAGTTATTTCAATTCCCTGAGCCCCAGTTTCCCTATCTGCGATGCAGATAATCACAGGGAATTTGAAGATTATCACACCCTCTATCTAAGGCACTTGGCACGTATAACAGGTATTCAAGAATTGCTCGATTCTTTCCATTCTGAAGGAACTGAGGACGTGTTACCAGGAGGAGGGAAGTCTGAAGAGGGACCAGATTGTTGTTTTCCAACACTTGAAGGGCTGTCATCTGGAAGTGAGTAAACTTTTGATGTGTTGCTTTAGAAGCTAAAAGCAGTGGGTGAGAGTCCCAGGGACTTCTGTTCAATAGGAATTGAGCTTTTTCCGTTGTTCCACAGAACACACTGTTCCATGACATTGTAAAAGGCCTCCCTGCCATGGGAGAGAGGACAGACAGGAGTTCCCTTTCCACCTTAAAATTCTAATATCATGTTCCTTTAATTCCCTCATATGTTTTCACGCACAGAGACAAAACCCGTGAAGGCAATCCCTTAGAGGCTTATGACAGCTACTTCAGCGTACATATGGCTTTAGCAAATAAACTCCCTCAGCTCTACTTACAGGAGGATGGGTGCAGTAATTTAGGGACATTCTTCTGCCACATTCTCTGTAATAAAAACAGCAACTTGATGTCTTTGCCAAAAAGCTAAAGCCCAGGCACGTCAAGTAAAGAGCCAATGGCCAAAATCAGACTCTGCCCCTGAGAATCTGGAGTAAACTTAACGTTGGCAAAATTGTGATCTAGGCAAAAGCGTTTTCCAGCCCCTCATGCCCAGTATTTTACTTTACTCTTTCAATCACATAGAAAAGTACAGAATAATATAATATATACTTCATGTATATACCAGACAGATTTAACAAATCTTCACTTGTGTCATATTTGCTTTAGACCTTTAAACAAAACTACTATTTCTTTGTTTTCTATTTTATTAATTTTCCCTTGATTTTATGATTTTCTTCTCTGTTCTTTGGGTTTTCTCTGCTGTCTTTTAAGAATCTTAAATTTTAAAATTCATTAATTTTTATATCATCAGTGTATGATTCTATTATTGAGATCCAATTCTAACTATCTTACCACTTCCATCATGGAATTATCTTTAAACCATGAATTCTTTAAGAGTGCCTGCTTTAGTTTCCAAGTATGTTAAATTTTTCAGTTGATTTTTCATTTAATTGCTTTTAAAAATTGAAATTTGTTTGAAAACTGTGTCCTTATGTGTGATTCTTAATTTTTCATGTGTTCTTTAAAGGATACATATTATCTATTTTTACTGGAAGCAGACCTCTATATCTGTATTTCTTATGTCAAAATTTTTTTCATCATGTTGAACAAATCTTCCATACACTATCTAATCATTGTTTACTTGATCTGGCACTTTCTAATAAAGATGTGTTAAAAATCTTCCATGCTGACTGTGCTTTAGTTGATTTCTGATTCTTTTAATTTTTACTTTATATATGCCAGGGTTTTATGTTATGTGCATACAAGATTATGCTTACTGTACCTTGTGGATTGATTTTTAGCATGATGTAATGTCTTTCTTTATCCTAACTTTTTAAAAAATTAAATTCTATTTTATTTGTCATTAATACTGTAGAAGCTCCATCCGATTAATATATGCCTTGAATATCATTTCCCAGACTTTTCTTTTTAACCTTTCACTGTTCTGGAAAATTTCTGGATTTGGTTTGTTGTTCATTTGGTTTAATCCAATTTGATAGTCTTTGTCCTTTAATAGGTAGGTTGATTCAATTTATAGTTATTGTGATTAGTACTAATACATTTGAACTTATTTCTACTTTCTGGTTTCTCTTTATCAGCTTTTACTTTTCTTCTCTTTCTTCTTCTCTACCTTCTGTTGGGCTAATACAATTTTCTATATTCTCTTTGTTTTCTTCTCTTTTTTCTGATACTCTTGATGGCATTTCTATCCTTTTAGTATTCACCTTATTTTTATCAGTATCTCTTGTCCCCTCGAGAACAAGGCAAAAACCTGAGTATACTTGCCCATTGAATGTCTGCTTCTACCCGACCTCATTCATTCATTCATTCATTCAGTCAACAAACACTTACTGAACACCCCCTGTGTGACAGGCACTGTGCTAAGGTTTGGAGGTACAGCAGAAGGCAAAGCAAAATCCTGTCTCTTGGGTGCTGATATTCTAGTGGGAAACTGATATATACTCATGCCTATTTCCTCTTATTATTATCCAGAACTTCATCTTTAAAAGAATAAAATGCACAAAAGTTTGCTTATTTTTCTTCTTCTAGTAATCAGTAATTAATTGAGTTAGCCGATTTCTACCAATTGCTTGTTTATTTCTGTGTTTGCTGTTGTTTCTTGATTCCATGTGTTTTTCTGTCTGGATTTCTTCTTGCTAAGTGGCTCTTCTGTGAGGCTCAACGGGTAGTGAGCTTAGTCTTTGTCTACGAAGGTCACGCATCTGTCTCCACACTTGTACAACACTAAAGCTGAGCAGAATTCTAGGCTAAGAGATATTTCCCCAGCACGTTGCCCATTGACTGTTAAAATCAACTGCTGCTCAGGAGAAGCAGGCTTTCGACCTAAGTGTTCCTTTATAGGTAACAGGTCATTTCTCTCTGATAGGGCCAAAGATTTTCTGTTTATCATTGATGTTCTTCAGTTTCACCAAGATGTGTGTATGTGTGGATTGAATTTTATTTATTTTTCCCAGTACATAGAGAATACCTTTAATATGAAGTCCATAGCTTTATTCAGTTCTGGGATACTCTTCTTTTATTCTTCTTACCTATAAGTTCTTCAAATAATGCTGCTCTGGAATTTCCTTTTTGATGCTTTCTTGGATTTCTATTGGTGCATGTTAGAGCCTCTCCATCTATCTTCTGTCTATCTGTTTCTTTCTCAGTCTCTGTTTCTCTGGCCCTCATTCTGTTGTACAGTATTATCTTCATTTACTCTTTGCCTGTTTCTAGTCTAGATTTTACCCTATCCATTGAGTTTTTCAATTATAATCACCATGTATTTTTTATTTTTCAGATTTCCAATTGCTTATTTTTCATATACTCCTGTTCTTCATACATTCATGGTTGGTTATTGTTTTGTCATATTTTGTTAATGTCTATGAATGATTTTTCTTCATGGGCCTTTAAAGATCCTAAACATAATGAGTTTAAAAATTCTTTTATTTAATTATTTTAATTTCAAATTGAATGAATGATGAAATTGATCTTCCTGATAAAATTTGCACAACATTTTATTTTTCTGCCTAGAGTTCAAGTTTCCAATTTTGTTTTCTAGGCTCCTGTTTTGTGGGAAGTTTCTCTCTGCCTCTCCTAGTTCTGCTACTGTCTTTCCTGGCTCCCCACATCTCCATAGCAAACAATTCAGAACCGGGTCCTACAAAAACCTCAGGGATGTTTCCGAATCAGGCAACAGCTCAGCTCAGGTCCTCTTAAAAGGATGTGTCTATGTTTTCCCACCTTCCTCCCTGGACATCAGCTATGAAAAAACAGAAACCTTGTCACCTGTTGTGGCAGCTTTTTCCAGCCTTTCGTTTTTCACACGGGGGAAACTCTGCTTTTAGGCAGAGACCCTGTTTCCATTTCCCTACCATATAGCACTCTCTGTCCCTGTGGTCCCTGGGGAACTGTACCCCAGATCAGCACTGCCTACTTATGGCCAAGAGCCCAGCAGGCCAGCAAGACTTGTGTTTGGTGCAGAGGTGCTGGTAATGAGGGGAAAGTCGTCAAATCCTGAACAATCAGTGCCACCAAAGTCCAACCCTCTTCCCATTTTGGCAGATTCTCCCCAGGCTCTCAGATCGCATCAGCAGTCCCAAACGGCACTTCGTAACGGGTCTTCCCTTCCCGCCAACAAAATACGCCCTTCTTCAATATCACTCTGCTGGAACCCTGATCTTCTCTATGCAAAAGTTAACCAGACTTCCCTAATTCCACTCACACTGCAGCTGTGAAAAATTATACGTAAGGGAAGGAGGAGTCACAAGTGTGATTTCATATTTGTAGCTCTCTCTGGTTCCAAGATGGTGGAAACCGTTCTTAGGGACCAAATCCAATGTCAGTGAGACAGAGAATCTCTGATGTCTTCATTGTAATACTCCACAGATATCTGAGTTGCTATTTTGTTGTATTTATTTTTAAATTTTATTTCTATATTTGATTTCAGCTACTGAAACTTGTCATAGCTAACAACATTAGCCTTTGTCCAACACTGGAAATTAAAGGAGTACATTTATTAATGTCCTATTTAGACCTTTTTCTTTTTTCTTTTTGTTTTGGCTGAGTTGGATCTTCGTTGCTGCGTGCGGGCTTTCTCTAGTTGCAGAGCAGGGGCTACTCTTCGCTGCGGTGTATGGTCTTCTCATTGCGGTGGCTTCTCTTGTTGCAGAGCATGGGCTCTAGGCACACGGGCTTCAATTGTTGTAGCTCGCAGGCTCTAGAGCGCAGGCCTCAGTAGTTGTGGCACATGGGCTTAGTTGCTCCACGGCATGTGGGATCTTCCCAGACCAGGGCTCAAACCCGTGTCCCCTGCATTGGCAGGTGGGCTCTTAACAACTGAGCCACCAGGGAAGTCCCTATTTAGACATTTTGACAAGGATATTCATTTTTTCTCAAGAAAGCAAGAGCTTTGGTGTTTACTACAAGTCATTTAATAAACCCCTCAGCAAGTGAAAATATATTTAAATTCCACAAAGAGGTCTCACTTTCATGTACTGCAGGGACCAGCATTGAATCCTATTGAGTGCTGACCCCTTATTAATTCCCAAGGTCCCACTAAAATCACCAACAGAACTTTGCATTATACTTGACACTAAAAATAGGACATGGTGGAAGGATTTATTTTTTAATTTAAAATAATAGTATTTAGATTCCACATGTAAATGATATCATACAGTATTTGTCTTTCTCTGTCTGACATTTCACTTAGCATAATGCCCTCCAAGTACAACCATGTTGCTGTAAATGGTGAAATTTCATTATTTTTTATGGCTGAGTATTATTCCATTGTCTGTCTGTCTCTCTCCATATATATATATATACACCACATCTTCTTTATCCATTCATCTGTTGATAGACACTTAGGTTGCTTCCATATCTGAACATTGAGGTATATGTATCTTTTCGAATACAACAAACTAGTGAATACAATAAAAAAAAAAAAAAAGGAAGCAGACGCATAGATATACAGAGCAAACTAGTGGTTACCAGTGGGGAGAGGGAAGGGGGAGTGGCCATACAGGGGTAAAGGACTAAGAGATACAAACAGTATAAAATGAGCTACAAGGACATAATGTACAACACAGGAAATATAGTAAATATTTTACAATAACTATAAATGGAGATTATAACGTTTAAAAATTGTGAACACTGGGGGCTTCCCTGGTGGTGCAGTGGTTGAGAGTCTGCCTGCCAATGCAGAGAACACGGGTTCGTGCCCCGGTCTGGGAAGATCCCACATGCCACGGAGCAGCTAGGCCCGTGAGCCACAACTACTGAGCCTGCGCGCCTGGAGCCTGTGCTCCGCAACAAGAGAGGCCGCGATAGTGAGAGGCCCGCGCACCGCGATGAAGAGTGGCCCCCGCTTGCTGCAACTAGAGAAAGCCCTCGCACAGACACGAAGACCCAACACAGCCAAAAATAAATTAATTAATTAATTAATTTAAAAAAATTAGTATAAAAATTGTGAACACTGTATTATACACCTGTATCATATAACATTTTACAGCAACTATACTTCAATAAAAACAAAATGAAGCATGGACTTCCCTAGCGGTCCAGTGGTTCAGACTTTGCCTTCTAATGCAGGGGGTGTGGGTTTGATCCCTGCTCAGGGAGCTAAGATCCCACATGCCTCATGGCCAAAAAACCAAGACATAAAAGAGAAGCAATATTGTAACAAATTCAATAAAGACTTTAAAAATGGTCCACATCAAAAAAATCTTTAAAAAAAAGAAACAAAAGATAATAATATTTATTACTGTTGTGCTCATGTGAAGTCTTCAGCTATAAGAGATTCACATCAAGTATGCATGTCACATATGTCACCCAACCATGGATGCAAGAAAAGGTTTGTGTCCACCATAGATAAAATGGATGCCTTGAGTTGACGAGCAACAACAGACAGTAACCTTGGAATTCTTCACTGCCCACATTTTTCCCACCAGAACTTTTAATGAGTACAAAATATATTGACTTGAGTTTCATCTCCCTTCATTTTTCATCATTTGCATACATTAGCCAGAAGCAGGCAGCAGAAAAATTCAAATGTTTGGCCCATTTACAGACAGGATAATCAGTTCCTAAATGTGCAACTTACTTGTCTTTTCACAGAATTTTTAAATGGAGATGGAGCCAGTGTTTCTGGGGGACAATAATATAAGGAAGTTAGAAGTGTAATATATTGACCCATCATAGTCAAAGAATTCTGAACCAGCTAATCGAAACCTAGTGTACTTTTGCAAATTCCAAGGGACAAAGGCAAACGAGTTTCATGCAGACTTTAAATATGCTTTCAAAACCTACAATTTATTGCTATGCTCTGGCTTTTAATACTTTTTATTAATGTTCCATTTTCTGGTACAGGAACTTCACTCGTCATTCTTAATATTTCTGCTTTACTTGGAGCTGTCAGGAGTCATTTCCTTGTGGTTAGAGACGCAAATAGCTTCAGCCTTCCTCAGAGGGTCGCCAGGTCCTGCCTAATCCCTCTGCCGGGGAAACGGCTGAATGAAGAACCACTGGGAAGATGGCAAGAGGCTGAAAACTCAGCAGCTATGAAAGGCAATGTTTGGGGAAGAAATGAAATCAAAGAAATCCTTTCAGTGGTAGCTATCACGGAGACGATCGCAGCATGGGGCCCTGCTGAATATTTCCTGTTAAATGACACCACTGCATTCTGCTGCTGGTGCTTTGGAAATATTGAGCAGAATATTCGAGCAACTTATTTTATTCACATTCACCCAACAAATGTATTTATTGAGCACCCGCTCTCAGCTCGAGACTTTTATGTACATTGCCTCCTATAATGTCTCCTGGAGCTTTTAAGGAAACAGGCAGGGTGGGAACTGGCGCGTGCTGGAGGGAGAGGTGAGAGCAGGTGATTCCAGTACAATCAGGTCAGTGTGAGCGCAGATGACGGCCTTACACGGGCAGTCACAGAGGGCATGGGAGGCGGTGCTATCCTTCCATGTTGCCTGGAGGTCAAGGTTGATTTTCTGTGGATGAGGTCACAGCTCTGTCACCAGGTCCGGAGAGGACACACCTCACCTGGGCTCTAGTCTAGAGCAGCATCACGCCTGCAGCCTCGTCTGAGCCGAATCGATATAGTCTCTTCCTGCCCTGAGTAAGGATGCCAGGCCCCGTCATTCCTGGTCCCCTAACGTATGAAGCCACCTAACCCAGTTGGTCCAAATTTAAACCCCAAAAACTTCCAAGAAAGGGGTGGAAGGAAGTAGCAACCTAGAGCCTTGCTATTCCAACTGGCGGCATCAGCACCACCTAGGAGCTTGTTAGAAACGCAGAATTTCAGACCCTACCCCTGGCCTCCTGAATCAGAATCTGCATTCTAATAAGATGCCCAGGCGATTCCTATGCAGAGTCAAGGTTTGGGAAGCACTGACTTAGGGACTCCTATACAGGTAGGGAACAAAGTGCCCACCTCCCGCCCCCCACCCCGGCCCCCAGTTTCTGCATACACTGCCCCAAGTACCCCTCCCAGATGTTGACTGCTGTAGGCAGGGAGGAATTTGGTGAGATTGCTCCAAGGAGGAGGTGGGCGAAGAAGGCTGCTCTCCGGGAAAGGCATTTGCCCCATGGTAAAGGCCAGGTGGGTACATCACGTTCCAGACGTTCTGGCAGCTGAGAGGGCTGGGATGCAGGGATCTCCTGCCCTAGAAATATCCTCCGCAAGAGGAACTCTTGACCTGCTTCATGGACACCCCGTCCCATGCAGGGTAAGGAAGCTGCTCTCAAGCCAGCGAGGCCCCGGCTGCCCATTGGAGTCACCTGGGAGCTTTAAAACTGCAGCATCGGGTCCCACCTGCAAGGACTCTCTTTCAAAACGGTGTGGGACAGGACCTGGAAACCCTGATTCTTCAAAGTGCCCATGTGGTCCTAATGGGTGGCCAGGACTGAAAACCACTGAGGAAGGCAAACTTAGAAAAATTAATATAGAAACTCAAGTTAGAAATGCAAAACTCTAGGCCTACTCTAGCTGCTTCCTTCGCACTGCTGGCCTCTTCTTCCTCCTCTTCCTAACTCCCCACTCGGCAAAAGCTGGAAATAGTGACGGAGGGAAGGAGAACGTGGTCCAAGGTGCAGTGGAGGCTCCAAGAGCTTAGGTCCTGGTGGCAGACATCCTGTCACATCTGTCGTGGCCACAGGGCCTGGGTTCAAGTGAACCCAGCAGGGCCCTGGAGGGGACCTGGTGCGCCTCCTGCGGACCCAGGGCGCCCAGCTTAGAGCAGGGAAGAACTATAGCATCTGTGTGGCACTCCACTCCCACACCGTTTCTCCTGGATCGTTCTATCTTCGGCTATTTGTTTTTCAAGTTTCCTCTTAAACCCCTTAATCTCCCGTTTACATTTTAGCTGTCAGAGTCCCGCTGGGATTCTCATTTTGTAAGTTCATATCACCTGCCTGAGTGATACAAACCTGTTACTTTGATTTTTTTATTTAACCAATTTCAGACCGAAATTTTAAACTAGCTAATCCATCAAAAGCCACTTACCTGCACACATGTGGGCGTGTGTATGTCAGCAGGGTGGGTTGGTGGCAGGCATTTTGCATAAATCCGTTTTCAGCAGGTCGTGGGCATGAGCAGCTGTGCAAGGGCTGCGTCAGCTCAGACATAACCCCTGCCATGTAACCAAAGCAAAAGTGTGATTCCAAAGACTTGGGGAGCTCCCACTCCTCCAAACCTCTGATTTCTCTATCTCAGCTATTCGGGCATCGTAATGACCACACATGTAAGGCCTTGAGCTTTTTCACAAATTCATGACTAAAATGTAAATACTCCTGAGAGGTAGACAATAAGCCCCTATTAGTTACTACTGTTTGCATATTCGTTTAGGAGCTATGTCCTCAAGGCATGAGATCCCAGAGAGGCCACCTGGGGCCCCAGAGCACCTGAGAGAACCAAAGAACATTTGAGGAGTGGAGTAGAGAGGGTGTCCAGAGGATTTTCTTTTTTGTTTTGTGGTGTTGCTTGGTTTACATTCTGTAAAAGGCAAAACTATGGAGACAGGACCAAGATCAGATGTTGCTAGAGGTGGGGGGAGGGATGGATGAATAGGCAGAAGATTTTTAGGGCAGTAAAACTATTCTGTATGATACCACAATGGTGAATACATGTCATGACACATTTGTCAAAACTCATAAGATGTACAACGCCAAGAGTGAGCCCTGTAGAGACACAGATGTAGAGAACAAACGTATGGACCCCAAAGCGGGAAAGTGGAGGGCGGGAGGCGGTGGTGGGATGAATTGGGAGATTGGGATTGACATGTATACACTAATATGTATAAAATGGATAAGTAATAAGAACCTGCTCTATAAAAAAATTAATTAAATAAAATTCAAAAAAAAAACCGAAACAGTGAGCCCTGATGTAAACTATGGAATTTGGGTGATAACTTCGTGTAATGTAGGTTCATAAATGTAACAAATATACTACCATGCTGGCTTTGATAGTAGGGGCTTTGATAGTAGGGGAGGTTGTGCGTTTGTGGGGCAGGGAGGAACGTCTAGTACTTCCTACTCAATTTTTCTGTGGACCTAAAACTGCTCTAAATTGTTCCAAAAAATTCCTGTCATATGGCAAAAGCTAAACACCTGTGGGGAGACGATTACACCTGACAAGAGGCATGAAGCGGATAGTGTTTGGGTGAGGACTGAAGGGGAAGAAGCCCAGAGAAAACTCTACAACAGAAGGCTTCGCCACCAAGATCACGTGGCAAAGGGCCTTCCCCTCTCCTAAATCTTCCTGAAGCTTCATGTGGCTAAAAGCAAAGGCTCTGGGGGCAAATGTCCCTGTCATTGATATGTCTGCAACAATGCAGGGAAGCAGATTTAAAATCCAGAGAAAATGTAGGTAGAATTCACGGCCAAAAATGATAGGGAAGGATGTTCAAGAGGATTTGGGAGCTTAAAAAATAAACAAATTCTAAGTGGTCAAACTCCAGTGATCTTGAGGAAGAAAGCGTAAAGCCCTGTTTGATGAAAACCAAGCATCTAACAAATCCTTCACCCACCTGGACACTCATTCTGGACATAAGGAAACTGAGTCTCATCAGTTACAAGCTACATGTCTAGTAGGTGGAGGCAAGGCTTAAACCACGGTGACTCCAGATCCTCTTTCCACCCCCCGTCCCCATGCCTCTCATGGGAAACTAAGGGAACTGCTGAACCCACAGAGTGGGGATGGATGGATCTCCGCCTGGGTTTTCAGGATGAGACTAAACAGACCGACCAGTGCGCTGGGCCAAAGGCTACTTAGTAAGACGAGGTACTGAAGCAGAAACCAGGAGACCGTTAATCGAGATGGCTAGCATCAGTTGGGTGTGGGAAATGGAGGGGAGAGGGTAGCACATAGAAACGGTGCATGTCTGGCTTTTTCCTACCATGCAATCTGCAAATGACTTCATGAAGACGAAATGGAAGATGTGAACAATCAAGCATCCTAATCACATTTCCTCCCGACTAATCTGTGCGGACGTTTCTCAGTGGTCTTCAACCCTGGCCGCATGAGTCACCTGGGGAGTTTTCAATAGAGCAGATGCCAGGCTTGCTTCTCTTTATTTAAAGATTCTTCTACCTGGCTTACTTAAAAGTCAGACTTCTTCCACTTCACAAGAATGTTTCATCTGCCCAGGCTTGCTTGCTGGGGACAGTGGCAAAAATTTTATAGAGGAGTTTAGAGCCCACTATCTGGTCGTTTCAGGGTGTGTGTGTGTCTAGCATCTGCATAGGACTGACACATTCATTGTCAAAGGGAAAAAGGCAGGACTGAGACCTGTGGGTTGGGAAATCACTAACCTTTTTAAAAAACTGAAGCTTAATTCCACAGTAGAAAATTTCCAGTTTCTGATAGAAACCTAAATGGATCTTAAAATACAGTATAGCAAACACCATTTAGCTTCTGTGTAAGTGTCCTTGTGTTATCACTGAGGCCTTTGTGAACTGAGACATGGGCTGTCTGTCCCTCCACTAGGTGGTGTCTTGAAATCCTTCCACTGTGTTTTATACTTGGTCTTCTCCCTTCTCAGTGGGTATCCTTGCTTGGCCAGTGTCCACCAGACACCTTCACCTCGAGGTTTCTAAGCTGTCGTGAAGTGGAAAAGCAGTTGCTCAACCACGTGAGAAATGTGTGTCCCAGAGGCATACAGAAGCTCCCAGCAAGAGGTCCTACCCGGTGAATCCACTGCCACATTGCAGTGCTAGTTTTGTCTGCCCAGATACAGGCCTGGTTCTCGTTCCAGACATCGAGGCTGCAACTGAGACTCCAGATAAAAGTACATCGATCCAGCATTAACTCCCATCATTTCCATTTGATAAAGACCAGTAGCCTCTAAAAGGCCAAAAGAGGTCATACTTTCTAACGAGCCACAATCAAATGGCACTGGCTGAACTGTGTCTGGGTTCTTACCTGTCTTTGTCAAGTTTATTTCAGAATGTCAGGCATGTTCAAAGGATTACCGAAAAGCTTAGCCACATTACGGAGCTTTTAAAAGTTTCTATTAACCAACTACAGAACCCCAGAAAGATGATAAAATAATAAAGTTTTGACCCAACATTTTGAAATTCCACCTTTAGTTCAGGGAAGAAAAACCTATTTTTCTTAAAAAAGAGTTTATTAAAGGGCACCAGAGAATAATGTTTTTAGAAAGTATCCTGTAAATTTTTTTTTCTTTCACTTCGCTGATTTCAACAGGATGAGGTCCATTATTGTTGCAACAGCCTATTTTAGCAGAGATTAAGGCTTAAAGGGCAGGCTGCCCGCCACGGGTCACTCCCGCTGGTCTTCACCAAATCAGAGCTCAGTCAGAAAGTGACCGTACAGGTGTGTGAAGGCACAGGTTATGCCGAAGAGGAAAACACACGTAACCACGGGTGACATGTACTGAGTGCAAACTGCGTACATGGGCAGCACTGGGCTAAGGAATCATCTACTAATTCCTGGGGACACGCAGGGAGGTGAGAGCTGTTCTCATCCTCCATCTGAGGTTGAGGGAAGCTATGCTCAAGGCCCATGGGTGGTTAAGTGACCAGGCAGGATTCTAAATTGTTAGATCAGAATTGAACAAACCTGAAAGAATGAGGTAGATTTCTAAGTTCTGACTGAAAAGGATGTCAACATTGTATTGTTCGGTGAAGAGAGAACATTTTGGCAAAACTGAAGAGAGTATCTGAAAATACCACTGGCCTCCTTTTTATTCCCTTGACACTTTGCAGTGTGGTCCGGGCACCAGCAGCACCAGTGTTCCCTGGGAGTGTTCCTATTTTTTTCTTTTTTTTTTTGGCCCTTAGTTCCCCAACCAGGGATTGAACCCTTGCCGAACCCTTGCCCCCCCCCCTTGCCCCCTGTAGTGGAAGCACAGAGTCTTAACCACTGGACCACCAGGAAAGTCCCTTCCTCTCGTTTCTTTTAACTCTGCTCAATGTCCCCTCCTCAGAGGTCTTCCCTGACCCATGTGAAAAGCACCCGCTATCTGCTTCTTCCCCACAGCAACTGTCCCTCCTGAAATCACACGTCAGTTTATCACCTGTTCCTTCTACTACACTGGAACCTCCATCCAGGCTGGGACTCAGTATCCCCAGCATCTAAGGCAGCAGCTGGGACACAAGGGTCTGAGAGATGGTTTAACGAGGGACTATTTTACATTCAGGATTGCGTATAGTGCGAAGATAACGAAACGAAACTGTAACAGTGGAGATCCCTGGGAAATGGACAGGGAGACTGAGGGGAAAAAGGACACAGCCCTTCTACCCTTCTGCGCTTTGTGCGGTTTGTCAAAGGAGTACGCACTGTTGTTATAATTTATCAGACACTTTTCAAATAATTTATCCAACCATCTCAAGATACACCAGACCACAAGAACAAAGCAGATTACACCTTTCCTTCTAAAAAGGTTTTAGGTTTTATTCGTTTATCAGACTACACTTCAATAAATAAGAAATCATTTTCTTTTAAGGGCCTGTTTCCCCTGGAAATGCTATGAGAAGAATTTTATTTTTGAAACTCAGGTGTTACAACTATATCATGTTTGGACTATGCATTATCCCACTGGCAGGCCAGGCCCAGAGACGGCCTGCCTGATTCTTGAAGTGCTGCAGACCCTCAAGCTTGGTTTAGAACGATTACCACGAGAAGCAGAGAGACTGAGCACATTCAAATCAGAATCCACAAAAGAAAACAATCTTCACTGATGAATCGTTTATTCAAACAAGACAAAAACGTCTCCACATTGTTTCCTTTTATACAGAAAGTGGAACATTTCAAATATATTAGCTTTTCTCTTTTTCAACAGAATTTATTTCTGTCTGGTCCCAGGAATTGCCTTTCATTTTAGGATTCACGTTTTAGTAACACATATGCACCCATTACAGCCAAAAGAGCGTACTGCAAAGAAAACACAGTGGAAAATTACCGTGAGGACTACAAATAAATTTGGTCTATAAATGTATTCAGATAAAGTCTGGTCAATACTGGACTGAGGAGAGGATCAAAAGATGACCTCTTCCACACGCTTTGTTCTCCAAATGAGCTGCTTAATAACACATTAACAGTTAAAACCCCCAAATATATTGATGGACCAAGGAGCACACACCCAACACACACTGCTAACGTACTACTCATTCATGTGTAGGTTTCCTACTGTGTTTCAAGTGATTAAAAAAAATATGGATACTGTTTTTGTTGAAGTTGGGAGATGAGCATTACTGGGCTTATTGTACGACTTTTTTCGTATGTTTAAAGATTTCCATAATAAAAAGCAAAAAATATATAGGTGCTATTTTAGAACACACTGTATAAACATAAAAGGTGGAAGTACTTACTTTCAATAATTAATTTCAATAATTTAAAATTGATAATTTAAATGAGTATATTAATTTGTAATTAACTACAAATACTCTGCAGAAGAATTAGCTAGCAAAACATTCTTAACAGACTGCATCTTTACAGTTGCATGTGTAAAAGCGCCAATATTTTCTTAAAAAATAAAGACGTACACATAAATTCCTACCTTGAATTTTGGATAGTCGTTCATTATTATGGTGACCATACCAACATATGGTAAAAACCTAAATTGTGGGATAAAAAGCCAGAAGTGTAAAAAGTGTTTGTAATATAATGATAGCAATACTTGAAAACACTATAAATCAGCATAGGAAAAAGTCTTCCTTGGGAACAACACTGATTGGGGCCATAAAAACAATATTCACTCCTGCCTCAGAAGGTTTTATTAGTAAAAAGCATCAGCGCTAAGAGCCAGGACAACTTTTTAAGAAGGCAAATTAGGATCTAGAGATGCTACTTGTCTTCACTTGCTGCATTTCACCCTAACAGAATGAGAATAATTAGTTGAGCCACTTGTACAACAGAAAGGGCAAATCGAGTTCTTAATTTTTCTTAGTAGAGATGTAAGATTCAGACAGCCTATATATATAAACTGCTGTGAGAGAGAGCTTTGAAAGCACACGAATAATTATTGCATTGGCCAAAAAGTTCATTCGGGTTTAGATCTCACTGGAAAACCCGAACAAACTTTTTGGCCAACCCAACAGTTTGTAACTGAAGGAATCCTCATCATTTTCATTGCACAGCACAGCACTTTTCAGATGTAACAAAGAAGTCGGTTGGGCAGTGAACACAAATGTGAATCCCGTAATTTATACCCAAACATGATTATGATCCCAGAGAGAATAAGCCAGGATAAACCAGCCAATGATTATGCTAACAAAATTAATGTTAATATGGAATCAGTTTGACCCAAGTCTCAATCATGTCACTGATAGGAAACAAGGTAACACCCCCTTAGTACCCTCCAGTCTGCTTAAAAATCAGTAGCATCAACCTCTCACTTACACAAAGCCTCTCACCAGAGTGTCTAAAAATACAGGACTGACCAGCTGCAGGTCTCTCTCATCTCCCTGCAGATATTCAGGCGGAATTGCAATAGAGTAGAAATGGTTAAAAGGTGAGCAGAGGGAGAAAAGGGGTAGAAAGAGGCCTTAAACTACGAGCTGATGAATAAAGCTGTATCTTAGAAAATGGCCACCGGTGTTCTCCAGCCTTACACAGCTGGTGGGATTTCAATAAAAGGAGACATTTCTAGCAAGGGTTAAATATAAAAAGGGTCACCAAGAGAGGGGGAGAATCTCCTTTTTTGGTATTTAATAACAGGACAGACTCTCTGCTGTGTCAATCAGAAGCAGAACTCATGGCTGGAACAATTATGCAAAGATGGGTATTAAAAATTTTATCACAGAACTTTTCTTAGTAGTAAAAACCAGGAGATAATCTAAATGTTGACCAAAAGAGGACGAGTGAAATCAGCTATGATTCTCAGAGGAACACCATGCAGCCGTTTAAAAAGATATAGCTGTAGATTTGACACAGAAAGCTATTTGCAACTTTCTGCTGGGTGAAAGAATAAAACTCTTCTATGTAAAATTATATATTACATATGCATACACACATCTATATAGGTACAAGGAATATCTAGAATATTCATCACAGTGTTACACAGTAGTTATTTCTGAAAGGATTTCTTATAATTGTTATTTAAAATCTATAAATAATCTCTAGGTGAGGATTTATTTCAAAAATAGAATTAAACCCATGATATAGATAGCGTACTTGCATTCAGCTTTAGATTTCAGGTCCTTAGGAAGTTCTGAATTTTGCTTAGTCTTCACAGTACAAAGTAAAACTGCTGACAACTCTCCTGATGTATAATCTTTGTAATGAATGATTCTATTAACCTTGGTTTCTTTGTTGCTGAATATTTTTCTGGTTTCTGAATCTTCTGCATAACTTAGAAGTTAATCCTCACTCACCCTCTGGCTCTCCCCACCACATCCTTCTTTTCGAGCCAGTTCTGGCCTTCTTTGTACAAGCCTCTGTCGTCAACTTCATTATTATCTCCTTTAGTCAGAAATTTGATGTCTCCATTATCTCTGGAAAGCAAAACAATGTCCTTTCAAAAATTATTTTCAGCACAGCATCGTTAGAAAAGTATTAGCTTGGCCAACACTTTACAGGCAGATATGGGCATTGAGAAAAGCAGTCAAAGATAGCTTGATCTTTCTTGGTCTAAGATGCTTGCTGGCAGACAACCATTCAACTAAAGCACAAATCTAATGACAATTTTGTAGACTTAAATTCTAAAACACTTAAGTTACCCTGATAACCAAAAAGCATGCAAAGCACAAGGGCACCAGGAAGGCAATGATTAGCTCCAGCATCTGTTTCCATCCATTCTTCATCCCCATGGACCAACTGGTTAACACAGATTATATTCCTCTTCACTCAACACATGAACTTGGTCCCAGATTACACAGATTTGAGCACAAGGTAATTCAAACACAAATGTGCTCTTAGCTCTCCCCAAGCTTATTTTTCCTTACCAAATGTGGGATGTGTTAATGCCTTATTTCCTTCACCACTGAGCAAAGTGGATTACAATCCAGTTTGCAAACGAACAGGAATTACAAACGGCATAAAACCACTGTGTTAAAGAGACAGGGGGGATTCATTTTAAACATTGTAAACTGGTGCTTACACAGCCTTGATACTAGAAACACAATATTATAGCCTTATAGAGCTATAAAGAGGGTCTTTTTTCAATAAGACAAATGAGAAAATGCACTAAATAATTTGATAAAATATTAAAAGCCCACAAAGATTTGAAACCACGCCAAAAAGAGTGAGCTGATTTGCAGCCATGGTTATAAAAGAAATTAAGAGTAGAAAAACCCGGGCCATCTCTCACAATTCATGCAAATTACAGCAAAGCATCATTATTTCCTTAACTTTGAACAATTTCTCATCTTTGTTTTCTTTTTATTTTAATAATACATTTTATTTAACTCAATATATCAAAAATATTCCTTCAACATATAATCAATCTAAAATTATTATTGAGATATTCTTTTTTTGGTACTAAGTCTTTGAAATCTTGTGTGTATTTCACACTAGTTACATTTCAAGTGCTCAGTAACCATATATTGCTGGTGGCAAACTCATTGGCTAGTGCAGCTCTACAGGAAATGCACAATTTCCCATCTTTGGAAATTGTTTTAAAATCAGGTGAGAGTTCTGTCGCATCATGACTGAGCATATTTCTTCATCAGTAAGTTAACAAGTACTACTAACAAGGTAATGTTAGTGCAGTACCAGTGTATTAACACAAACTGAAACAGGGTCATTCTAATGTTTAGAGTAAAATGAAGTGAATATTTTTAGTATCAAACATCTTTGGGGAACACCTGGAAGCAGTGAATGGAATGAGAATCTCATACCAGAAATGTACAAATAGTTAGACACACAGACACAGACACACACACACACACAGAGGATGAGCAATGCTCCATTATTTAAAAAATACAAATATATATACCTAACTTTAATCCCATAACTCATGCAGGTAAAATGTTATACTAAGCTGCATAAAGGTAAATGAATAACCACGTATGTAACGTTTTCGCTAATCACGTGACTGTACTCGCTCATGGAAACTTAATATGTTTGAGACAGAAGTCATTGTTTCTGGTTCCCAAGAGGTGTTTTAATAAGTCATCACTGGCATTTAAAGAAAAGGCAAAGCCATTTGTGGCGGGGAGAATTAATGCAGGATATGCAATGATCAAATCATGGAAAGAGATGGGGAAAGGAATTTTTATTCATCCAGGGGTAATATAACTGCTGAGAATGCCAGTTTGTCCAAAGTGACATGAGAAACAGGTAGCTTTCTGCATTTCAGAAGATAATTCTCTTATGAAAATTATCCTCAATTACCATGGGATCTGATTTTCTTTGAGACTCCTTCAAATAACTAATATTCTGCAAGAATACATTCCAGCGTACATTGTGCAGCAATTCAAGTTTTTCAAGTGCTTTAGTAAACATCAGTTCATTTCATTCACATAATCACCCTGTGAGTTACTGTGGGTAAAGTATTATTCCCATCTTACAGACTCAGTTAAGTAGCAGGTCCAAAGTCACCCAATTACTAAATGGCAAAACTAGGAACATAATCCAGTGTTTCTGCTACTTTCTAATCAACCATTCAAACTGTCCACAGTTTTGTCTACAAAACAAAACCAAAGAGAAGTAAAGCCTCTTTACTTTTCATGAACTTTGATTACTCTGTGCACTATTGGAATGTCTCGGCCTTCGACTTTAAAAACAACGATTTCACCAGCTCTAATCGGGTCTTCCCGGAAATTTGTTAGGAACAGAAGGTCGCCCCTGTGAAAGGCTGGCTCCATGCTGCCACTGGAAAGAAACACAAAGTCACATCAGAATTATGTTCACACCAGGTGAACATTTCAACCCGTAAAGAATACAACAAACATACCACTTAGAATATCAACTTTCATCAACAGTCAAGCAGGTCTATGAGCTATAAAACAAACCACAGCAATTTCTTTCTGACTGCTCAAGGTGATAATAGTGAGAAAGGGAGCGATTTCTTCTTGGATTTGAGTATGAGAAGGGCACTAGCGGGTCCCTCTGCAGTTTGTATTAGGTAGAAAAAGAACTAAGAAAAATGTGGACTCTTTGAAGTAAAAGCCAATGACGGCTAAAATGCTTAGGATAATTTCTTCATCTACTGCTTCATCTTTATTCCTTTGACAAAATTCCTGAAGACACGCAGTGGGAAGAAGTTTCTAGAAAACCATCTCAGTCTGTGATAACAAGGACAGCAGTTTTTAAAAAAAACCTCCCTGAACAAGTCTCAGAGGCAGGATAAGTGCACTGCGGTTTGGCAGCAGGAGTCATTATCGTGCCCCATTAGGAAGGCAGTCCTTTGAAATGTTTCACTAATAACAACTTACACTTGCTTTCCTCAAGGGCCAGGGATTTTCCCAAGGTCAGTGTTCCCCAAGGTCACACATCCCTCGTGATGTCAACAGTTTATGCTGACAAACCAAATTGCTTTAGAATTGTAAAGGATGCTTTAAGAAAAAAAAAAGTCCCCATGTACTGCAATTTCACAATAATCTCTGCATGCAAGTGTGTCTGTGTGATTGAAGGAGGGCCGGAACACCTCGGACGGAGTTCTGGCTCTGCCGAAAGTAACTGAGATGCAGGCGACTTGGCCTTGTTGGACCTCAGCTTCCATATTTGTTGAGTGACAGGGCCCATCTGAATTTGAGGGGTTTAATTTTTTCTTTTTTCAAAAGCCTTAAAATCCTTCCTTCAAATGAAATCTTACCAGGTAAAGTATAGTCACATAAAGTACATAAAAGTGGAGCTGTCACAACCGAAGCAAGGCTAAGGTGTCTATAGTCCGTGAGCTTGGTCACCTTTTCCCTCCTAACCCACCCACCTGGACCCTCGGGCACCCCTGGAGCACAGTGTAAACACCAGTGAATTAGAGGCCCCCTCAGCTCTGTGTGTGAACTATGCCATCCTCAGGCTCCTAAGTTTATGAAAATGCTGCATCTCTAGAAGCGGGTCCCTTGGCCAGCCACAGAAGGGCGGCCTGGTGAAGCCCGGGCCAGAGCTGTTGCCCCATCACGTGACAGCGGGGCCCAGAGGAGGGAAAGGGCACTGGCTTGGGAGCCAAGAAGCCTGCGTGCTGGTTCTCCTGCTCTGGCCAGCGGTGACCCTGCCCGCGCCACTGCTACAGCCCGCTGCCCACCCGTGGAACAACAGGGCTCCAGGCCCACTGCAGGGAGACGCAACGACCTAAGGCACCATGAGTAGAGCATCTGCAAGCTCCTAATGGCTCACAAACATGCTATTTCATTTCAAGTTGATTGTGAAGTTTCTCCCCTTGGATGACTTCACGGCTCTGGGAAGTTAAAGTGTAAACTTCTCTCAGATGAACACGCTGTGCTTTCTAAGAGTAAAAGTCTTGAGAAGAGAGGGGTCAGCCTCCACGCGCTGCTGAAGAAACCTGAGAAAACACCAGACACCGTGCTGGGCACAGACTCCCTGCCCACGCGGGACAAAGTGAACCAAGTAAGAGCTTTAAATTGGCTATGTTTAAAAATCAACGCGTACACAAATAATGCATTATTACTATCTTATTAAAATGTCATTTAACATGGATTAAAACATTAAAACATGAAAGTAAATCACACTGCACTGGACCACCAGCATCAACATGATGAAAGGCCTCAACTGTCTATTGAAAAATATTTTTCAACAAAAGCCAAAAAAAAATGAAACCTTCTCAAAACAGGTATCAATAAAGAAAACTATAAAACTTTATCCGATTAAAACACCGAGTTTGGGTTGTCCACGCTGCTCCTGGGTCCTGGGCAGCAGCAGGACGGCCGGCGGGACCCACCTCAACACCACCACGATGGGACTCTCGCTGCCAGTGAGGACGATCAGGCCTTTCCAGATCATGAGCGCAGAAGACACAATCATGGCAAAGTTTAAGACCTGGTAATAGAGCTGGAACGAAAAAGGCCAAACCAAAAGTAAGAACCGGTGACAGAATATTCACTAACCCAAAGCTGGAGATGTGCTTGTTTAAAAAAAAAAAAAAAAAAAGCTGTTATTTTAGGACATGAAACTAGTTCACACAAGCTACAAAATTAGGCAGAATTTCAACTTCTGACCATGGAATGCCCATGTATCTTCTCTCCTTCCATGAGAGAAAAGGAAAAAAATAAAAAACCAGAGTAGTCTGTGGGACCTGCTTTGTTAAGGCCTCGGTACGACTCTTCCTACCTCTCCAGAATCCCCCAGAACCTTCAACCCTGAGGGGCCCCACCACTCAGGTTCTATGGCTCGGCCTCCCGCTCTAGCGCAGAGGCCGTAGGTCTAACCTGAGAGCCCCGACGTGCCCACGGTTCACCTGGAACACTCCGCAGCCCCACGGCCAGAAGGGTCCCAAATGAGGGCGCAGAATCCTAGTCTCACAGCACTCTGTCCTACATGAGGTTATTCTGCATCGGAAATTACAATTCAAAAGTGAACAGAAACTGTAAACACCTAGATGTTTAGGGTTTCCATAAATGTTTTAAATGATGAGCACCAAATATGTGGTTAAGAACACGGCAGGAAGGCCACCCGCGTCCGCATCTAGTTCTAAGCTGCCCTCGCTCCGCCGGCGACCACGGAGCTAGGGCCCACAGGGCTGCCCGCCCTCACTGTGCTCCAGGACGGCTCCGACTGTGGTACCTGCCTCGGCCCGCCTCCTGCAGGTGCTCTGGGTGATGTGAAGAGCGTGGATGGCCCACCCAACACTCCGGTGTCTCAATTCCTGGACCTCCTCACCTCCAGTGACCCTCTCCCTCCACCTGAACCGTCCACTCTCAGCGGCATACCTGGCCCTGAAACTACTCAATCCCCCACCACGTCTCGAGCTCAAGTAGCCCCTCCACCCAGGCACGTGAGCCTGCTCTTCTGGCCTGTGTGTTCACCTACACGGCCGGACTCTCGCCCTCCAGGGGCCTCCACCACCCACTTCTGTCTCTCCACCCTCGGCATGCAGCGTGCAGCCCCCATGAGGCCTGGCAGCCGCCCTACTCCAAGACCGTCTGTCTACCCCTCCGGAGAAGAAGGTCCACACCTCTACCCGCGAGGGGAAACCTCTGAGTAGAGTCGGAGAGGACAGCTTGGGCTCTAACTGCTTCTCAGCTTTTCTGCCCATCTCATTCATTTTAGCCCCATCTCCCCCTCACCCCTCCCGCCCGTTCTGGAGACACCTGGAACTGCCGGCTCTTGGGTCTTGGAGGCACCTGCAGCATAAGCAGTGGAGACTTACTCCTCCATGTCGCCCCACTGCTGGTTCCAGCTGTCAGTTGCCACCCTTCTGTTTTCCAGCTTCTAGTATTTGATTGCTCTTGTTTCCCTTTCTGGGCTTCCTATCTTGGAGTAACTGATGACTTTTTAAAGTCCCTTTACTATATATAGTTTTAGTGGTGTTTCAGAGCAAGTGAGATTAGATAGGTTAGATCCCGTCTTAACTACCTGCCAGCTTTCCAGAACATCCTTTGGAAGTGAGTTAGGAACTAGGACTCAGATCACATGGCTCTGGACAGTACTGTTTTCCTCAAATATCCAATGATAATTTTAACTGAGACAGAATGCAGGGTTATGGACTCTTTTTGAGGATCGAATACAGTTTAAAATGCAGTTTTAAGCACAGCTTAAATATAGTTTTAAATAGTCTTTAAAATGCACAAGGCCTGGAGAAATGGGGGCTGAAGACACTCAGGAAGGCCCAGGAGGCACATGGCAGGTGGTTTTACATGGTTCTGACTTCTGAGAGTGTAGACCAGCCTTTACAGCAGCGGTTCTCAAACTTCAGTGTGCACCAGGATCCCCACGTGGGGCCTGAGAATTTGCACTTCAAACAAGTTCCCAGGTGATCCTGAAGCTGCTGGTCCGGGGACCACAGTTTGAGAAACGCTGTTCTCTACCATCGGTTCTCAACCTTGGCTGCACATTAGAATCACCTGGGGAGCCTTTGGAACATGGTATACCTGGTCTCCATCCAAGACCGAGGGAACCAATGGGAGGGGAGGGGTGCTGGCATCCCTGTTTCTCAAACGGCTCGCAGGTGGTCCTGATGCAGAGGCTGGACCACTGTTCTACACCTTCTCCCTCCCCTGGGCTTCAGTCTCTCCCACCTTCAATCCTCCTTCCACCTCACATCCTCCGTAAGGCTTCTTCACTCTCTCTTCACAGCCAAACCTCAGGAGCTGCTACCCCAGGTTTCTCCCCTTCCTCACCATCTACAGTCACCCCTCAGCCTACACACCCAGTCACATGCTCACTAAATCCCACGGACAACTGTCAGCCCTCACCTTGCTGACCTTTCGGCAGCGGTCAACACAGACGATCACTTCTACAAACTCTCCGCCCCTGGCGTCCTGGATGGCACACTGCCCACCCTCTACCACTTTCTTTCTAATCCTCCTGCCAGTTCCTCCTCCTCTAACTGGACCTTCAAATGCCGGCACCGGCACCATCATGCTAACCGCTCCCAATACTGAGATTTCCAGCTGCCTCCCTGACAGTCTCACTCGGATGTCTGTAAAGGCAGCTCCAACCCAACACGGTCAAAACTGGACTTATCTTCTCCAAAAAGGCTTCAGTGCTCGTGATCTCATCTCAATACACAGCATTCCCATCCACCCAGCTGTCTGCAGTCACCCCCCACCCATTCGTTCAATCCTCTCTATCTTCTAAATATGTCTGGCATTTGTTCAGTTCCTTCTATTCCCACTGCCACCATGCTCCTAAGTCACCAGCACAGCCCGCCGGACACTGCGAGAGCCTCCTATCCAGGCTCCCGATGTCCACGCATGCATCTTCCGACGTGTTCTCCACGCTACACTCAGCACTGGTTTTCAAATGCACCTCTGGTCATCGGGTCATCTCTATGCCCTGCATAAGGCTCTTTGATTGCATCCCACACTCTGTGCATGAATATGGTCTCTAAGTTCTTGTCTCACATATGCCCTCTCCTCTCCAGTGTCAGCTAGTAAATAAAGCTCACTGCACTCCAGCTCCACTGCTGGGCTCTGTCAGTGATTCAGAAAGCACATGCTCCTTTCCACTCCAGGACCTTCACCGGCTACTGTCGTGGCCCAGAAGGCTCTCCTTAGGCTCCTTAGCACACCTAACACTCACTCACCTTTAAGTCCTACTTTAAACATCAGTTCCCAAGGGAAGCCCTCCCTGACCCATTAGACCAGGAGTTAGCAAACTTTTTCTGTAAAGGGCCAGGTAATACATATTTTAGGTTTATGGGCCTTATCATCTCTGTTGAAATGACTCAACTCTACCAGTGTAGTGGGAAGGCAGCTACAGACAATACGTAAAAGAATGAACATGGCTGAATTCCAATAAAACTTTATTTATAAAAACGGGCAGTGGGCTGGAGTTTGCCAACCTCTGCTATAGACCAACCTGGGTCCTCCTGCTATATATTCTCACTGCATCCTGTATTTCTTTATACCATCCATCACCTTGATAATTATGCATATAATTATTTAATGCATCTTTCACAGTAAACTGTAAGTTCCACAAAGGCAAGGATCATTTCAGCCTTGTTCACAGCTGTATCCCCAATGTTCAACACAGGCCTGGGAAAAAGTAAGTATTCAGTTTGTTGAATAAATAGTGAGAAATACACGGTGGGCACATACAAACTAGTAGTAAGAAAAACACTAAAATCGCAACAACAAAAAAGAAGTACAAGCTTAAAACTATTAATATTCCAAAGAAGAAACACAAGTGGCGAATAAACACAAAGTGTTTAAACCAAATCCTGCCTCCCCCTTGCCCCTTTTTGGCCTAGTAAATGTAAAGGTTTTTTGTTTGTTTTTGTGTGTGTGTGTGTGTGTGTGTTTTAATGCTAATACTCAGAGCATGACAAGCATGTATGCAAGTGGTGGGGACGCAAGTTGATATAACCATTCTGAAAGCAATTTAGTGTCAAGCATTAGTATCAAGAGGTTGCTCTTGGCCCAGTAACCCTACTTCTAGGAATTCAGTCTAAAATAAAGGCAGACAGGGAATTATGGCGCAAAGATACTTATTTTTAATAACAGGGAAAGGGAAATAAATGAGCAACAACAGAGAAATGACTGAGTAAATAACGGCAAATTACTGCACTATTTGAAACAATGAACAAAGAACTTTAATGGCAGGACCGAACACTCAAGATATATTAGGTGAAAAATGCAGGCTGCAGTAGGATCTCCACAAACTGTAAAAGCATGGTGGAATTATGAATGATTGGACTGTCTTATTTAAACTACTTTAAACTACTCTCTATTCTTTAAAATTCCTATGATGAGCACAGATTAATTTCAAAATCTGGGAGGGGGTAGGGAAGTATTTAAAGGAAGAGCAATTTGACAAGATAGAGGCCGTTAAAATAATCATTTTGAAGAGTGTGACAAAACATGAAAACATTCTGATATGATAGGAAGGAAAGAAAAGCAAAGCTCAAAACTGTCTCTTGCTAAAATTACAACTGTGTGCAAGTATGTAATTTGATTGAGGTAATCGTGAAGGTTACAAAAGTGGGGACAAAAGGTGCATTAAAATAACTTATTTTGATGTAATAAATGAAAATAGGATAATAAATGTAATTCAAAACTAAAGTTACATAACATTTTTTTAACTCCTTGGCTTAAGTGCCAATAGCAAATTATCAAACTAAATTAAATTCCCAGGAGAGCAAAAAAGGAAACTGGAGTGCTAAACGGACATTGTTCAAGTGTTGGGCTATAATATGTTAAACTGTTGCTTAAAGTAAAATCAGCCTTGCTAGTCACATCAGCCTGAAGCAGAAGTTGTTCACTGGAGTTCACGTTCAAAAACTTCGCCACCTGCTCTGCTTGACTTAAAGGATTTAATAAAGAACTGTTGTTTCATTATGAACTGCAACTCTGATTAGGAAAGCCCCAAGGCATGGTTTTCTACAGAGACTGCCATCTTTATACACGTTTTCAAACCATCGGACTCCACCCTGATAAAAGCAAATTATACAATATTGCCACTTATCTAATAAAGACCATGTACTAATAATATAGTTTCCAGTATGATTTTCTATGCTTGAAAAATTCATTGAGAGGAAATAAAATCAATTCCTCCAAAAAAAAACTTCTCTGAGCAAGACATTTATTTGCTCAAGAAACAGCCAATTATATAGAAACCTAACAATCAAGCTAACTGCAAAACCACACATCACCCTTCCAGCACCCTATCTTTAAGGGACTTAGTATCTAAGTCTAGGATTGAAATCCTGGAATCTAGATTTGATGGAACTACTGACAAGCTGATTGGAAATATACACCCCACATTTCACTGGTGCCTTTTCTTATTGTTCATCTTTGCCTACCAACTCTGTATGCTTGGCACTTAATCATCCCAGCAGAGTTTAGAAGCAAGCTCACAGTCTTTGTCAAGCAAAGATGAAATAGCCAATGTCTAAGGGTTTTAAACAAACGTTTCAGACCAGATATTGTGACTGACAGAGCAGCAGAAATGCCAGTGGCTGTTTTTCTTCCTCTCTTACTCACTGCAGAAACAAAGAGTCCTTGTTTTTGCATGTGGCTCTTTCCTTAATTAACTGTAAGCAAGGGCAGCAGAAAAAGGAGGTCCCTCTTCCAAGACTGGTGGAGCGAGCATGCCTGACAAGGTGTCATAGGATGCTACTGTGGAGGGAAAAAGAAAAAAGCAAAAGGACAAAGCTTTAAAAAGAAAAACAAAGTACAAGGAGGCAGCAGATTTGAGCTTCTGAATTTTAATTAGAAGACTAGCAAAACACAGACAATGCAACCAGCTACTAACGGGCCTTATCACTGAGAGTGGGAATATACAGAGCTTTCAAAAGGCAAACTGGCTTAGCGATTGACAGATTCATCAGAAGGCCTTCACTGATAGTCTGCAGTCGGTAATCGGTACCAATTTTAGAGACATTTTTAACACCTACCCAATTAAGTCAAGATTTTTTTAAGTAAAGCTCTGCTTCCTGGAGGATTTTCTTGTAAACCACATTAATGTTCAGGGCATTAGCTGTTGGTTTTTCCAGGTAGTGAGAATCTCTGCCACAACTCATCTTAATCACAGAAATTCCCAGGAGCTCAACTGACATGCACACCTAGAAGGTTCTCAACACGGTTCAGGAGATTCAAGTCACCAAATTCCCCCACGCTACTGCACTAGTCTGAAATTCGGAAAAAAGAAAGAGAGAGGGGGACGGGGGCGGGCTAAGGAGAGGCAAAAAGGAAGTCTTCCTCCGAGGCCCTCTCCCAGAAGGGTGAGACATCAACTCCAGCCGCCCAAAGACCCCACGCTAGCTGCCTCCGATATTCAAGGTGCTGCCAGACCAGGGAATCCAAGAATGAAGTTAGAGAAGACATCTGGAATCCCTTTTGGAACACTGATTCAGTCCACAATGATGGAGCACCACCAGTGAGCTCTCCCGCGCGAGGAGTTTTATTTAGTCCCGACGCCCGGCCGGGAAAACACTCCCCGGGATGGGAAGAAACCGCGTCGGGAGGCATGACTGGACAGCTCCCATCGCTAGGAAGTTCTCCCCTTTCGCCTGCCTTTCTGCCACTTCCATCCGCGGGCAGCCTCCTTCAGGACGTCAGGCCTCAGGAACCCCACAGAGAAATCTGTTCCCTTTTCCACGGGATGGCCCTTCAAATACGTGCAGAAGGCTGTCACTCGCGGTAGAGTCATCTCTCCCCGCTTTCTCAACCACACGACCTCCAAAGGACGGGGTTCCTATTCTCTTCCCCTTCCGGGCCACCCTCCCCTAATTGAGCTTTTGTCAGTGCAAGAAAGTGCCCACACGTGGGTCTGCGCGGATTTGAACCCAGGGCCTCCGAGAGCCCAGGGCGGGAGCCTCGGGTCGCCACCGGCCCCAGTCGCGGGGCGCTGTCCTTGCTGCGGGAGCCCCATCCGGGGAGCTCCGACTCCCCGCTGTCTCAGCCGGTCGCGGCTCCCGGACGCGCCCCCCACGCGGGACTCCGTTACCTGGCGCTTGTTCATCTTCCTCAGATCCCCAAAGATGTCCAAGCCGGACGCAGGGAGATGCGACGCCACGGCGCCCGCGCGTACCATGCCGGGCTCTCTGGGGGCCGAAGCGGCCCGCGGGCTCCGTGTGTCACAGACAGCTGCGGAGCACCGGCCAGGCCCCCGCCCAACGGCCTTGCCGGCCACATGACCTGAGACTCGCTCGGGCGTCTGGGAATCGTAGTCCTGCGAGTCTTGGCCACCAGGGTACCTGGAAGGAACCAGGAGGAAGAAAACTACCACTCCCAGAATTCCGCGGGCCGAGAGCCTCGTCCAGTGAAGACCCAGGGCTCCCAGAGAGGCGGGCGACCGGGCTCGGGAGCTTCGTCTGACCCTTGCGAGGGAACCTCTGGGAGCTGGTGATGCTAAATATGGCTCGGCCAGCTCGGGGAAGTGACTACTCAAGAGCAACCGAGTTCCCCAAAACTCTGGTCAGGCGCCAGGAGGACACCTAAAGCTCCCTCGGTATTCACCTAGCCGTGTATCTAGGCTATTGGATGACTGCGACTAGGGAAGGCGGGGCTTCTGCACTGGGGCAGGCTGTGCGGACTAGGGGAGGAGTCTAAACATGGGCTCGGCGGGTGGGCGGGGCCTGGAAGAGGCGGGAATTTTGAAGCCTCCGAGTTACGTGCTCTGCAAGAGTAACAGGATTTGAAAGCAAGGAAACAAGAGAATACAATGATGTATCCTCTGATCATAGCTGTGTGCAACGGATGTTAATTGAATGAAAAAATAGCCAGTTAATTGTATGCACGAGGAAACAGAAGCCCAGAAAGGTTAAATGACATGGTCAAGGTAAAGTGGCAGAGTCTGGAATAGAACTCAAATTTTTAAATTTCCAAATACTGGATTATGGTAATCCTGATCCTAGATTATATTTAGTGTATTCACTCACTCATTTATGCATTATTTATTTCATTCATTTATTCACAAATCTTTTTGGAGCATCTACTACGCACCTGGCCCTATTCTAGACACAAGAAACAGTGAACATCTAGCAGCGGGAAACATAATAAATAAGTAAATTATACAGTACCTAAGGAGCAGTGGTGCTATGGAAGTAGGAAAAGCAGATAAGAGAGAGGAGAAGCTCTGCGGGAAGGGAGCAGGTGGCAATTTAAAATAACCCACAAGTTGACTTACCAGGAAGCTACTGAAACGTACACTTCGGGACACTTCACTTGCAGAGGCCCCTTCCGAAGCCTTGAAGAAAAATGGTCATATGGTTTTGTAAGAGTTTAAAAAGCAAGATATTTGGGACTTCCCTGGTGGTCCAGTGGTTAAGACTCCGCGCTCCCAGTGCAGGGGGCCCGGGTTCGATCCCTGGTCTGGGAACTAGGTCCCGCATGCTGCAACTAAAGGTCCTGCACACGGCAATGAAGATCCCATGTGCCACAACTAAGACCCGGTGCAGCCAAATAAATAAATAAATTTTTTAAAAATTATTAAAAAAGCAAGATATTTGAATTGCTATTGGTTGATTTCCATTTCTTTGTGTTCCAACTTCCCCTCCATCATACTTCCCTTCATGCTGGAGGGACAAGGAACGTTTTGAGGATCCAGCTAAGGAGAAGTTGAGTTGGAGATACATTTAGTTTGGGTTTAGTAGTAGATATATTTCTGTGGTTCATGGCTATTTCCTGCCATCCTTATGTAGGAATGGCTTCTAGGAATACTACCACCCACTGTACCAATTCACCTGACATCATGGCAGGAAGTTGCACTAGAGGTGGTATCCTGATATGAGGGTCTCCTACAGCACCTGGTCTTGGAAGTATGTGGATAATAGAAAAGAAACAAGGTTTGAAAGGTATGGAGCCAGAAGCTAATCTGCATACAAATTTTCCAGACATCAGATGTATAATATAAAATTGTCATCAGTCAATCAGGAAGATAGGGTGATCATTAAAACCAGCACTAACAGTTGCTGGAACCAAGATGGTAGAAATGAAAGTATTTAGATGTGTTCAGATTCTGGATGTATTTTGAAGGTAGAGTCCTCAGGATTTTTTGAAAGAATAGATACAGAGTATGAGAGAAGAAAAGAAGTTAAGGCTGACTCCAATGTCTTTAGCCTGAGGAACTGGAAGGATAGAGTTGCCCTCAACTGAGACGAGGAAAGCTATGGGCAGAGCAGGTTTGCGGGAGTAGGGTGAGAATTCACATCGCTGTGACCAACAAACGTGGCGCCCAGGTTTTACCCACCCAATATCCTTAGGGCACATCCTTCAGACTTTGCCTCCATGCTCCTGCATATGTTGAGCACTGGGTAAGGAGCAATGCAGAACGACATGGAGTGGAAATCCCCAGGTACCTTCCAATCTTGGACTAGTTGATTAACTTCCATGAACCCCTTTCCTCATCCATAGACTAAAAACTACATTGGTTACAGTCACTTTGGAAGACAGTTTGTTAATTTCTTACATAGTCTTAACTGTAAGATCCAGCAATCACGCTCCTTGGTATTTACCCAAAAGAGTTGAAAACCTATGTCCACACAAAACCTGCCCATGAATGTTTATAGCAGCTTTACTCATAATTGTTCAAAACTGAGAAGCAACCAAGATATCCTTCAGTGGTCAAATGGATAAACAAACTGTGATACATCCAGACAGTGGAATATTATTCAATGCTAAAAAGAAATGAGCTATCAAGACATGAAAAGATATGAAGGAAACTTAAATGCATTCTACTAAGTGAAAGAAGCCAATTTGAAAGGGCTACATATGATATGATTCCCACTGTATGACATTCTGGAAAAGTCAAAACTATGGAGACAGGGAAAAGATCAATGGTTGCCAGGAGTTAGTGGGGACAATGAATAGGCAGAGCACAGAGGGCAGTGAAACTACTTTGTCTGATGCTATACGGGTGGACACATGTCATTATACATTTGTTCCAGTGGCATGTGAGACACCCAGTGATCCTCAGCCTCCAACAAGTCTCCTCGGCACCACAAAGGATGGTTCCCTAGCAAGTGTAAGTAGCACTCCAGGGTGTAGCTTCCCAGGGAGTCTCATCAGCTTCCTCCTTCCCAGCCCCAGTCTGTCACACCTCAGAGAACTTCTCCACAATCAGGTGGCATATATCTTAACTCTTTGCCTAGGACCTATGGCTATTTACAGGAGTGACTGCACACTGAGGAAGAGGAAATACCCGGGTCTTTGGGAGATTACTCTACATTGTCTCTGAATTGACTTTATATTCCTAGAGACCTAAAATGTGACTGTGCCCACAAGTCAAAGTAGGAGCTTATAGTGATCAGGTGATAGACTAAGTCTTAGCTCAAATTTGACTCACAGTGGAACTTGTTGGTGTATGGACTCACCTGTGGTTATTTCCTCAGTTCTTGGATGTGTATTTGGAATAGATATACTTGCCCACTCTCAGAATCCCCACATTCTCTCTCTGATCCAGTAAGGGCCATTATTGTAGGAAGAGCTAAGTAAAAGACAAAAGAATGTCCCCTCCTTACCAAGATAATAAACCAGAAGCAAAATCCCATCCCTGGGGGAGTTACAGTGATCCAGGCCACTATTAAGGGATTAAAAGATGCAGGGATGGTGATATCCATCACATCTCCATTAACTCACATGTTCAGCCTATGCAGAAGTTGCATGCAAAACAAAAAAAAAAATTTTTTTTAAAAAAGCAAAAAGAAAAGAAAAGAAAAAAAAAAAAGAAGTTGCATGGATCTTGGAGAATGGCTATGGACTACTGTAAACTTAATCAGGTGGTGACTCCAATTGTAGCCGCTATCCCAGACTTTTTCCATGAGCAAATCAACACAGCCCCTGGCACTTGGTATGCAGCTATTGTCCTAAATAAGTCTTTTTTCCATGCCAATTTGTAAGGACCACCATACGCAATTTGCTTTTACCTGGCAAGGCCATCAGTATACCTTCATAGTCTTCCCTTGGAATTATGTCAACTTTCCTGCTCTCTGCCATAATGTTGTTTCCAGAGATCTTGGCACTCTTGACACAGCATGACACTCTGAAAAACATCACATTGTTCCATTACATTGATAAAATTATACTGGATGGAGCTGATGAACATGTAGTAGTAAGTAACTTTTTTTTTTTTGGCTGCACTGTGCAGCTTGTGGGATCTCAGTTCCCCAATCAGGGATTGAACCCAGGCCCCAGGCCACGGTAGTGAAAGCCCAGAATCCTAACCACAAGACCACCAGGGAACTCTGAGGAAGTAGTAAGTACTTTTGATGCCTTGCATGTTGCCTCAGAAACATGCAAGCTAGAGGGAGTGAGAAAAAAAAAATTTCACTTTTGCCGTCTTAGTGAAGTTTCTGGAAGTTCAATAGTCTGGATCGTGTTGAGATATCCCTTTCAAGGTGAAAGACCAGTTGCTGCACCTCTAAACAACTACCACGAATAAAGAGAACAACATTGGGGGGTATTTTTAGAATTTGGAGTCAATGCAGACCACTTTGAGTGCGTTATATTGACCCATCTACAAAGTGACCATAAGGCTGCCAGTTTTAAGAGGGAACCATGACAAGAGAAGATTCTGCCGAAAATTCAGCTCCAGTGTAAGCTGCTCTACCACTTAGATTGTATGAGCTGACAGATACAATAATAAAGTGTTATAACACAACATCAAAGTATTGGTGGCAAATAAGAATGCTCTTTGAAAAAACTCCAGCAAGCACCAAAAGAGCATCACAGAGCAGACTTTTAGGATTTTGGAGTTAATGTATGCCCTCCTCTGTAGACATCTATTCTTCTTCTTCTTCTGCCTTTTTTTTTTTTGGCAATGCCCCTCAGCTTGTGTGTTCCCCAACCAGGGACTGAAGCCCAGCCATGTCAGTGAAAGCGCCAAGTCCTAACCACTGGACCATCAGGGGACTCCCATAGATACCTACTCTCCTCTTGAGGAACAACTTCTGTATTGGTCCTCCGAAGATCCTTAAAGCCCAACTGTGGTACATCAGTCGACCATGCATCCCGAATTTTCCATCATGTACTAGGTGTTTTATGACCCACCAAAACTACAAGGATAGATAGGTGCAGCAGTAATAGATTCTCAAGTGGGAATGGAAACTAACAAGATGGGAGAAGTTTCCTGCCCTGAGCTTGATGTGTAGTCTTCCAACCCCAGTCTCTTCTCTCTTGTTAATTTGTTTCTAATTTATGCTGCAGTGAGTGTATATGTATATGTGTGTGTATCTTTGTGTCTTGCTAGTTCTATAAGATAAAATGCCTAGAAACTGAATTACTGAGCCAAAAAGTATGAACATTTAAAATTTTGAATTCGTTCCAGAAAGACTAATTTCTAATTCCATACAATAGAGATTTTAGACAGTCATGGGCTGTCAAGTTTGGAAGAGACCATAGAAATCACATGCTTAAAAACTTTTTGCCTTTTTGGTGGTGAACGTAAGGCTCAGAGAGAGAGATGACTTTTCAGTGTCACACTGTTAGCTAAACTTGGAGGGGGCAAAATACTTAAATTGTTGTACTAGGCTTTAAGGAATTATATTTAACATAATGGTCAGATATTGAAATCTTGTCAACCCAAAGTAAAGTGGAGCCCTGAGGCAATTCTTGGTGTGACACTCTACAGTCACAGAACAGTCCTACGTTTCAAACAAAATACTCTGTGTGCTTCAGCCATGGGTGACTTTGGAGCCTGAATCACCCAGCTATTGACCAATTGCTCCATTTAGAATCACAACCTCTAATACTTCAAAGGGATTCAGAATCCATCTGGGTCAAATTTCAACCCACAGGGGACATCCCCTCTGAAAGACTGGACAACCATCAAGCCTCTATTGAAACATTATTGAACAGCTCCTAAATTCTCTAGGTCTGACAAATCCAAACAGGTACTCTGGGTGGTGCAGCCTGTCCTCTGCTCTTTTCTGCCCTTTGAAACCCCCCCCGGGACTGCATGAGCAGACACAGTTCCAGGTGGGAGTTTCAACTTTCAGTTCGTAAGTTCAAGTAGCCACCTACAGACCAATGGTGTTGGAAACCAATGTCAGCCCCGCATCACGAACACTGAGGAATCTCGGCTCTACTTGTACTTCACGGAGAGAAATGGGGCTCAAATGGATGACAAACAGGAAGACATCTGACAGATGACTTGGAATCTGGTCAGCCCCGGCAGGAACACTGGAGCCTGGCTGGGTAGGAATGAATCTCATCATCTCAGATCTGAGTCAGCTGCACCTGGTTCATGGTACCAGACACCAGCTTTCTGAGCTGCACTCTGCCTTCACTGTCTTCTGCATCTGTGGAAGGATATGGCTCAGAAGGATGATGTTACCCATCATCAGAAGGTGGAAATTTGGGCTGCCTCTCCCTCCTCCTCAATCTCTCTCCCCCTCGGATGCCTAAGCGCTCCTGTCAAAATAAGGCACTTCTCAAACTGCCACCCTCTTGTATCCCAGCTGACTCTTCTGAACGCCTCCCTGTGATTTAAGGTTGTTACAACCAGCCTTGAGGAATTGTATGCTAAGAAATGTGTCAGGAATAGGAAGGAGAAAGGGTGGGGAGGGGGAGGGAGAGAGAGAGAGAGCAAGAGGGAGAGAAAGAGGGAGGGAGGGAGGAAGATGACATTCATTAACCAAAAATGCTCATTTTGATTTATGTCCCCTGTTACTTGACCATAATGAGACAGTGAAATTTGGCTTCTAAGCTTAACTGTATGCTCTATTTAAAAAAAAAAAAGCTACAGAGATGTTTTCTTACATTTGCTACATCTGTGAGGCTGATACGTTCTGCAAGAGTTTGATAGACACAGGAAGCAACCCTCTGTGATGCTGGGTACCCTGGAATAAGACTCAGGAGTTCTGGGCTGTCCTCCTGGTTGTGCCCACACATAGCAGTGTCACCATGAATCACCCATCTTTCTCCTTGGGACACAGTTTCCTCATCTATAGAAACAAAGTTGTGACCTCCGATGTTCTATGGCAAGTGTTAAGTCTCACAATCATGGCTGCCGGGGAATAAAAATCTATATTCCTATAACTTAGAAAAGTTATATTAAAGCCCCTTTCTTCCTGGTTTGCAGAAACTTAATGTAGTCACTTTGAGTTTTAAAACTAGGTCACTTTGAGATTTTTGAAACATTCTCTCCTACCCCCTTCATTGCTTCCCCAGATGGCAACTGAGGTAAGGGACGCATACCCTGAGTTTCAGGAGCCGTTGTTTGCATCTGCTTCTCCCTCTTGATCTGTCTCACACCTGTTCTAGCATCTTTGGAAATGTAGTCTGTCTCATCCAGCCCTTAGATGTGACCTCTTCCACTGCTGAGTCATTGGCTTCTGTCCTCACTGCCCCCATTGAAGTGCCCGTCATGGCCTCCGGGCTTCATATGCACGTGAGTCACCTCAAGCCCCAGGCTTCTTTGGGTCCACAGTTCTCTCTCTTTTGGTCTTTCTTGGCTAACTTCCTGAGTGCTTCTGACGCCCAAGTGGGTATCCAGGTGATGCACTTCTGCTCTGGAATTCTCCATCTTAGAAAAAGCATATACCTAACCTTGCTCCACCTTCAGGACTCAGACGGAAGGGGGTAGATGCAAAGACAGCCCTTTGTAATCTCTACAGATTCTCCTCTAAACTTTCCTCTCCATTCTCTCACTTAGAATTTTGAAGGGGATTCAAAGAAAAATTGATTACGCTAAATAGCATCCCCCTTCATAACTTTTTGGTTTTACATCGGAATGGTAATTTTGATCTTAGAAGTCAAGAATTCACCACCTTAGTCTCAGATTTTGAAACTAACTCACCTTAGTCTCTCATCCCCCAAAGTGGGTAACTCATCTTTGTCTGTCTATGATGAGACAAGGACAGACCTTGGGGAACAAAGGAAGAGATTTTAAAAGTAGGACATAAACAGGAGCAAAGCTACTGATAATACACATGACAACTCTATGACTGGATGACTTGACCCTACTAAAGATGACTTCTAAGTTTAAATTTAAAGGTTTGGGGCTTCCCTGGTGGCGCAGTGGTTGAGAATCCGCCTGCTAATGCAGGGGACATGGGTTCGAGCCCTGGTCTGGGAGGATCCCACATGCCACGGAGCAACTAGGCCCGTGAGCCACAATTACTGAGCCTGCGCATCTGGAGCCTGTGCTCCGCAACAAGAGAGGCCACGATAGTGAGAGGCCCGCGCACCGCGATGAAGAGTGGCCCCCGCTTGCCACAACTAGAGAAAGCCCTCGCACAGAAACGAAGACCCAACACAGCCATAAATAAATAAATAATTTTTAAAAAAAATTTAAAGGTTTGTTGTTCTTAAAGATACTCATTAAAATGTATATGTTTATTGAATCCTTACTACTTGCATCGTTCTTAAACTTGGAAATTAACAGTGCAGAAAACAGATAAGGTTCTTGCTTGCGTGGCATTTTAGTCTAGTAGGGAGAGAAACAATGAAAAAGTAAACAAGTAAATAATTAGGATAATTTAATTTTTTAATTTTGAAAATTTATTTTATTAAAGTATAGTTGATTTACAATGTATTAATTTCTGCTGTACAGCAAAGTGATTCACTTATACATATATCTACATTCTTTTTTGTAGTCTTTTCCATTATGATTTATCACAAGATATTGAATATAGTTCCCTGGGCTATACAGTAAGACCTTGTTGTTAAGACAATTTTAAACATTCATGTCATGAATGATGAGGAGCCAGCCATGCCATCTAAATCCTGGGAAGATTTAGAATCTGAATTCATGTCTACCCTCTGGGGCAGGACAGCTTTGGGGTCTTCAGAGCTCATGGCAGGTCCTGGGAGACAGTACAGGGCAGTATCGACATGGTCTAGTGCCCCCACGTGGTGGAAGAGAGAGCTGTAAAGCAAGCCAGCCCTCAGCCGAGGGCTACCACCCAAGAACAGGGTATGGAGACGGGAAGGAGAGCAGGGAAGAGCCAGGGGCAGGTTGGCCAACCATGAACAGGAGCAGCCCCCGTGTTCCAACAGGATCCCAATCCCAGCCACAGATCCTGGCGTAGATGCCTGACCACACTGCCTATCCGTCCCCTCATGGCTTTAATGGTCCAGTCCAGTGGTGGGCACTGACGCAGCTTCCACAGTGAGTTTTCCTCCTGCATTTTTGTGTGTGTTTAGGAGTCTTTCCCTCAGTGCCTGGAGCTACCTGCAGTCATGTTTCCTCCATGAACCAGTAAAGAAGAGGTAATGTGAAAGAGCGAAGGAGAGCCTGATGGGATACACAGGGCAGGACAGAGATGAGAGACAGAGCGCGAGCCCTGACCACACTTGAGTTCCATCTTCCAGAAAGTCCAGGCAAGATTCCATTCCTGTCCTGGGTTCCATGAGACCCCTGGTATTTTTATTTATATATTTTTAAATAAATTTTTTTATTTATTTATTTTTGGCTGCACTGGGTCTTCGTTGCTGCGTGTGGACTTTCTCTAGTTGCGGTGAGCAGGGGGACTACTCTTCCTTGCCGTGCGTGGGCTTCTCATTGCGGTGGCCTCTCTTGCTGCAAGCACGGGTTCTAGGACACCGGGCTTCAGTAGTTGTGGCTCGTGGGCTCTGGAGCACAGGCTCAGTAGTTGTGGCACACGGGCTTAACTGCTCTGCGGCATGTGGGATCTCCCCGGACCAGGGCTGGAACCCGTGTCCCCTGCATTGGCAGGCAGATTCTTAACCACTGTGTCACCTCTGGTATCTTTATAATGAAGTCCCCTTTTGGTTTTTTGTTTGTTTGTTTTGGTTTCAACTGGATAATACTAGGTTTCTGTCACTGGCTACCAATAAAGGCTTAATCAATAGAGAACACTCTTACGATTGTACGGGTGGGCTCGGATGTAAAGAGGGAGAATGGAAAAGTGGTGCTGGCTTTAATAGAGACATTCTTCCTTTCTTACCTCCTGCTGACCCTTTCTCTGCTAGGGGCTCTAGGCAGCCCAGGATGAGAAGCACTGCAGGCTGCTGCCTGAGGATATGCTCAAGGGCCGATTTACTCAGAAGCTGGTAAATGGGTCACAGAACAGATGCTACCCAGAATGTTATTTAATTTCATTAGCAATTTTGCATTTGCCAAAACATGTTTTTGCCAGAAGTGCCAGCACATCAGGGTTGTGTGTTCGTTAAAATTGAATTAGATCCCAGGGAGCCCCGGAGAGGGTCACAGCCACCTGGCAGATTGTCCCCCAGTTCCCCGCAGCAGGGAGGAAACACAGTAAGCCCCACAAAGCTGAGGCTCGCTCCTCATCCCACACTGAGCTGGGTCTGCCACCCCGCAGGCTCAGTCTCCCCAACATCCACACTTTCCTGGACCCCATGCTGCTCGTTCCCCACCCCTCCCCAAGAGGGAAAGTCGGCCGCACACTGTTATCTGCCATTTATACTCAGTTCTCTGTGATAATACTGCCTTTCCTTCTCTTCTTCGCTACACTTTCAATGATACTTAAGCCACCACTCCCTCCCCTTACACATGCGACAGAAAATAATGCTCTTTCCATGAGGTTCAGTTAATTTCTTAGGGCTTTTCTTTGAAGCAAATTCTCTTCTTTAGTAAACTTTGTTATAAATAATAATGGGTTCAAATTTGTCAAAAGGAACCTCTCAGCAATGTGCATACTGCGTTTATGGCAGAACTCAGCCTCCATCAGCGGCTTCACACACCATGAGGAACACGGTCCTGACAAGTTCAAGGATCTTCATGAGACATCCATCACCAGCAAACGTGCCCCCCCCGGGGGGTGTTTTAGTCCTTTTCTGGATTTGTGTGTTTATGAGTATGTTTTCATACACGAGAACTATATATTCCAAATAAGAGTCCCTATATCTTCCTTGTCCCTGAATGCAGAAGCTGCTTAACACTGATGATTTTGTCATATATTTACATAGTACTTTTAGCTTAAATTTACATAATCCTGTGGAATCTAGAAATAATCCTTGTGGTCAGGAGTCACCAGAATTGTCTGGGTGGCAGGTGACAGAAATCTGACTCAAAGTTGATTTTTCACAGAGGGGCATTTATTGGTTTTATAGCTTGTCTGGGGGAAGAGCTGGGCAATTGGGCCTCAAGACCCAGGCTGTCTCCCTTCCCCTCCCCCTCCCCCCTCCCCCTCCCCCTCTCCTTCTCACTCCCCCTCCCCTTCTCCCTCTCTCTCCCTTCCCCTTTCCCTTTCCCTCTCAGCCTGTCTCCCTCTCTATCTTCCAAACATGTCAGTTTGATTCTCTCAGATTGTCTTTCTCCACCTGCCCCGCTTCACCGATAGAAGGGAAATGAATTATTTAATTCCAGAAGATAAATTATGGAGGATTCTACCTGGTTTGGGATATATGCCACTCCTGAGGCCAGAGGTAGCAGAAATCATGACTAGAGCCCCCTCCAGAACCCCATGATTGGGGGGCTACAGTGGGACAGGGGCTGTTCCCCAAATGGAGGGGCTTGCAGGCAGAACCAGGGAACAGACACCCACTCTGGAGGGATTTCTGCATTTACAGAAGGGGAGGCAGAGACTGAGAGGGAGGGTGACTTGTCCGTGCTTATTTAACCAGTATATAGCAGATTCCAGACTAGAAAGAACGGACATCTTCTGGGTACAATTACATAGTTTCCAGTGCAAACATGGAGACAAAATTCTGACAGCTAGTCTGATATTGGGGCAGAATCTTTGAAATCAGGACTGAATTGGAAAATCTTCAATTTTTCCTTAAGAATCATTTACTCCCCAAGTAGCTCTTCCCATATGGTAGGTGCTCAAAAACACTGAACTTCACAACCTGGAAGTGTTTTATTATTTTACCTTTATTTTAAATTCCTTATCCTCTCTTTGCTAGAGTTTGCAAGGGGCAAACTGAAGGCTCAGAGCTTCATGGCAGTACAATCAGGACCACAACCTCAGTCCCAGAGCTGTTACCTTCTCTCGTCTGCTCATCACAGGCAGTCCCCAAATCCCAAGGAGCCAGCAGGACTCTGAGAGTGGACGCAGTGCAAACCCAGCCTTGGTGGAGAAAGCACGCAGTGGAGGGGTCCTCCAGCTGGGGGACAGCACAGGAATCCACTGCCAGCCCCATGGCTCGGGAGGCAGCATTTTTGTTGCTGGTGATGTTTCTTACCCTTGAACAGATCCAGACACGTTGAAGTTCCAAGTTTCACTCTAGGGGAGACCTTGGGTAGGGGTGTGAAGCGCCTCGCCCCCTACAGCTCTTCCCTCCTTCCTTTGTCTCTACCCTCACTCCTGTGCCTTAGAATCCAGAGCCTCCATGCTGCCCAAACCCAGGCTCAGAATGACCCCACTCTTTTCCTTCCTACCTCTGCCTTCCTCCCATCCTCTAGGGCCCAGAGTTAAACTAGAAGTGTGGATGATGGGAAACCCACAGAGGCATTTACCCTGTCCAGGAAGGTCCTGGTTAGCAAAATATAATGAACACCTAACTGCTTAAAAAGTCAATTGGGAAAAAAAAAAAAAAAGTCAATTGGGAGGACTTCCATTTTGATCAATATGACAGACTAGATATTCAGAGAGATCTCTTTCAACACAGCACACTGAACTTTTTTTTTTTTAATTTAATGCACAGTTGAACTGTCGGGAAAGTAACGGAATCCCTTAGAGAGCAGAAATGATGATAAAGCTTGAACTTAGAGGACCAGCAATACTGTTGCTGGTATTTTTTGATCCCTGGTGGCCTAGAGCTTGGATTTTAATGGGCTGCATGCACTGAAGACAGGAATATCCAAGTATACTTTCCAAAATGTTGAAATGCGGTCTCATAAAATACATAGTGAGCATATGTCAAAGTTTTATATAACTCACTAATGAGAAAACCATCAGACTGACAAAGCCAGTTTAAGGGAAGATACAAGAAATTCGTGTAGGTAAAGGGATACATAGATAGATAGATAGATAGATAGATAATAGAATAGATAGAATGTTGGATTATGATTTCTGAATTATATTTTTTAAATGGCTTAATATCCTATAGGGCAAAAAAAGAAAGTCAACTTTTGGATTTATCTCCTTTACCAACAAAAATCATTTGCATCTCATCAGCAATTATTTTATACAAACTAACATCTAACTTTCTAGGTAAGGTCCTGGGCCCTAGTCAATAGGAAATAGTAACGGGAACAAAGTTGCATTCCCCTATGTAGAGAGTCAGATGATCTTTGGGAAGCTTGTAAGACAATGCCCTAAAATGACAATGAAATCAGGCCCTTTCACTGGTGGGCTTGTCCTACTAGATGAAATGAGATTTATTCTCAAATACAACACTCTTAATTGCATCTTTTTTAAAAAATATTTATTTATTTATTTGGCTGCATCTGGTCTTAGTTGTGGTGCAGGCTCTTCGTTGCGGTGCGCGGTCTTCTCTCTAGTTGTGGCGTGCGGGTTTTCTCTCTCTAGTTGTGGTGCGCCGGCCCCAGGGCACGTGGGCTTTGTAGTTTGCGGCACGCGGGCTCTCTAGTTGAGCTCAGTAGTTGTGGTGCACGGGCTTAGTTGCTCCACGGCATGTGGGATCTTAGTTCCTGGACCAGGGATCAAACCTACGCCCCCTGCATCAGAAGGAGGATTCTTTACCACTGGACCACTAGGGAAGTCCCTTAAATGCATCTTAAATTGTGCGTCCTGCCTTTGACAGCGAATGGGGTAGAAGTCATTAGGAAATTCTTCCTTCTATTCTAACATAGTAACCTGGCTCTCAGACTCTTCCTTGCATCTTTTGACTGTCTTAGGGCATCTTCCTCTGAATGATTAAAGATGATCTGCACTTGGAGCAAGGATCTATACCCACACATGCTCTCCGTATTTGGTGAGCAGACCTTCCTCGGTGCCGCCAATCAGTTGAACTTAATTTCAATTTGCAAAATAACGTTATTACCCATCACTTTATTTGCCTTGCTGGTTAGAGGCCTTCGTACTAATACAGGATTCCAGCTATTTAACTGGCAAAGAAAGCAACAATATTCTAGGGCTGTTTGTCTCTGTGAAGCCTGGCTATTAGCCAGAAGTGTGTTCCTGCATTGAAGCAATGGAGGTTAATAGGGACCAACCTTTGCAAACAGCAAACAAGGTCCAGCAGAGAAAAGCAGGGACAAAACTGTGTTTGCAATTACCTATTTGTCCAGAAACCATGTGGCCATGTCTGGGGAGCGCTTCATTTGGAAAACACTCCCCCATGCCTGTTGCCCTTCTTGGCATCGATCATCAAACTTGGCAACAGCTATGTTTTTCCTGCCTCTTCTCACCACCTGTGCCAGGAACACAGAAGGTACAGAAAACAAAGTCTTGAGGGTCAACTCACCCAACGCCACCTCTCCCCATTCCCAGTGGTTCTTCTAGAACACACAGAACTCTATTGTTTAATGTGTTGTTTAGGACTCTGTCTTTCCCGCCCAGCAGCCTGCCTTGGCCTCACAGTCTGAAGCAGGGACACTGGAGCCCGGCCTGGATTTGCTACCTGGCTCTATTGCAGGCCAGGTATACTTGTTTTCTAAGGCTAACGCACCAAAGATCCACAGACTGGGGGGCTTAACCAACAGAAATTTATTCTTTCACAGTTCTGAAGGCGAGAAGTCTGAGATCAAGGTGTGGGCAGGGCTGGCGTCTTCTGAGGGATGTGAGGGAGAAACTGTTCCAGGCCTCTTTCCCGGCTTCTGGAGGTTTACTGGTCATTTTTGACATTTCTTTGTTTCTGCTGCATCACCCTGATCTCTGCCTTCATCTTCACATGTTATTTTCCCTGTGTGCGTGTCTGTGTCCAAATTTCCCCTTTTTATTAAGACACCAGTCCTATTGGATTGGGGCCCACCCTGCTCTAGAATGACTTCATCTTGACTAATTACCTTACAATGACCTTATTTCTCATAAGGTTGCAATGTGAGGTACTGAAAGGGAAAAGGACCCTGTGGTCCTTCCCCACCATGTCCTCAGCCTGCCTTTTATTTATTTATTTATTTATTTATTTATTTATTTATTTATTTATTTATTTTTGGCTGTGTTGGGTCTTCGTTTCTGTGCTAGGGCTTTCTCTAGTTGCGGCGAGCAAGGGCCACTCTTCATCGCAGTGCGCGGGCCTCTCACTGTTGCAGCCTCTCTTGTTGCGGAGCACAGGCTCCAGACACGCAGGCTCAGTAGTTGTGGCTCACGGGCCCAGTTGCTCCGTGGCATGTGGGATCTTCCCAGACCAGGACTCGAACCCGTGTCCCCTGCATTGGCAGGCAGATTCTCAACCACTGCGCCACCAGGGAAGCCCCTCAGCCTGCCTTTTGTCTGTGGAAAAACCTTACCCAAAGAATAAGTTTAAGCAGAGAAATGAGAAAATACAGAAGCAAAGAAAAGCAGTCAAACAGGACAAAACAATAACAGTTTAGTCAGTAAGCAAAGTCAAGGACCTTTAGCTCCTCTTCATGGGCCATGGATAATATTCTCAGCCATATCCTGTGAGCTTTTATTCAATAGATACTGAAACACCCACCAGGTGCAAGAAGTTAACTACATGATGACCAGACTGTAACCATGACATAAGCTGCCACGGTTCCAAGAATTGGCCTCAAGAAAATAGAAACAAACTGACCCCGGAACTGAAGATTAATTGTACTTAAAACAATCAAGATGATACTGGTCAGACCACTGCATGACCAATTTCAAGATGACTGTCAGAGCCGACTGTGCTGTTCCTGCGTGTAGCCCCTTCCCTTCACCTATGAAAGCTCCTGCCCCCTGATTGTCGGGGGTGGGAGAGTCGGCCTTTGGACAGGAGTCCGCCCCCCACCTCCTACCCCCCGGTTGCCAGCATCCAAAATAAAGCAAACTTTCCTTTCCACCAACCTTGCCTCTTTATTGGCTTTTGAGTAGCAAGCAGCCGGACCCCACTTTCAGTTACAGTACTGGGGGTAGGATTCCAACACACGGATTTGGAGGAGACACAAGCCAAAGTCATAACACAGAGTGAGTAACCCGGACAAGTTTCTCAACCTCTTAGATCCTTGGCTTCTTATCTCTAAAATTAGAACATGCCTGTCATGTGGGCACCTGGGGCGAGTGAATTTGCTAGTTTAGCACTCACTGTACCTGGCTCACAAAAGACATTCGAGTTCTCGCACATAATCACAGGACTTCAAGCTTCTTATTCTATTGCAACTAGATCAGTTTGGTCTTTGATGGTTTTATTTCCTACGTTCCACTTCTGTTTAGAGAAAAAGTTCTGCTGTTTTAGAAAAACAAAACACACTGATATAAGAAAAGTAGCACACTTCACAGCAAAGAGTCCTACACTAAGATCAGAAAAACAGGGTCCAACCTCAGCTTGGTCACATTCTAGCCAGCGGGGTGACCCTGAGCTTCAGGACCCTCATATGTGACGTGGGACACCTCCCAGCCCTCTCCACTGTATGGAGCAGTAAGCAAATAATTTACATAAAAGCCCTCCATGAAATGTATACTGTGGAAAAAAAATGTAACGTGCTGTCCTGCCACACTCTGAGATCAGAAATACGGGAGGGGTTCACTGCACATCCGAACAAGTTCTCTCCGATTTGCAACTCCGTGTTTCATTGGTCCCGCCCATCATGGGGTCCACTGTTTCACATTGATTCACAGGGGCGAAGGAGACCTGTAAAGCCCATGTCATTCATTACACCTCGTGCTGCCGCAAAGTCAGTATAAATGTTTCAGGAAAGCTCAAAAGTCTTCACAGTCAGCTTCACACCCATAAACTAAGCAAAGTTCTGGCATCTGCCTCTCAATTCAGCCGTAAAGTGAGAGCAGGAAGCTGCAGGGAAGAGAAGGAACAATGTCAAGACAAATCAGGGTCCCAAACACAAGGCTTTGGGACTCCGTGGCTCGCAGTGGGTTCTGGAGCTTGGTGGGCTCTTAGATTCATGGCCCCCAATGATTCAAAGTTTTTCCTACCAAACCATCCATGTAACCCCAAAGACTTTCCAGAGAGAAGAATCCAAGTTCTAACACAATTTAACTAAACTATTTTCCATGGATCAGGTCGACCGTGGTTGTGCAAATCAGATGCCTTTTTCAGTGATGACCAAGGTGAGCCAGGTCCTGTAAGAGCCTTGGGAAGAGGGGGCCAAGGGAAATCTGTCTTCCGGTGCCCACAGAATGGTCTGGAATGAGAGGCACTTGCTCGTACAGGAGATCTGCCAGGCCAACCAGAAGCCGGGTTTTAAATACCACCTTAGGCCTTCCAAATCCACCCAATCTCAGCAGATGTCTCTCTCCCCATTTCATCCAGATTCAACACACGTGGTTTCTCACTTGCATCCACACCAGCCCCAGCTGGCTCTTGTCTCAGGTTTTTCTCGGGCTGGGGATTTTGCTATTTCTTTGGCTCAGATTTCAGCATTGATTCTTGACATTTCCTTCCTGACCAAGGCCTTTCCCACCTAAGCTCGACTCTCCTTCAACCCGTCTACCCATGTCTGACCCCAGCACGGGTGCCAGTCCCTGGTTACAATACTCCCGCTCAGTCTACAGATTCTAGAAGGACTCCCATCATGAGCAATGGGATGATCAAATCAGATTAACAACCAGGAATCCATGAGAAAGAGGGGTTTGAGGCAAACCAGGCAGAAAGCTAAAACAGAACCCTGAGAAGAATATGGACATTGGGGAGGAAGGCAGGGCAGTCAGGGGTTGAAGGGCAACACGATTCCTGGATAAACAGGAGGCTGGCCAGACATCCCTGAGGACCCGGGAGAAGCAGGTCAGGAAACCCAGGGGCAGTCCCAGCACCATATCGTGTGCACTGCTGTTGAACGGACAAATGACCCTGGAAGTGAAAAACAAGAAGGCCTTGACCCTAAGGCAAATGTTTAGCCCAAGTGAGCCACCAGCCTTATTCCAAATGAGGTCCCAGTCCCAGTGAGGGTGATGTTCCTGTAGCCAAGGGGCAGGTATCAGGTGGAATGGGGCTGCCCAATGGGTCACAGCCTCTATCTGTACTTGACCATCTTTGTTCTCGGTGCCTGCAATCTACTGCGCTAAGGACTGCCTTCTATTCTTTGTTTGAGTTCGGATTAAGAGCAAAAGCCCAGGAATCAGCTGGCCCTTGTTCAAACCCTTCTCTGTCAGTTACTAGCTGTGTGACCTTGGGCAAGTTACGTCACGGCTCTGAGTCTCACTTTCCTCAATTATATTATGGAAATTATAGCAGTGACTTTGGGTTGGGTTTTCAGTCAAATAATCCATCTTAAAAGGATTAGCACATCTTCAGGTACACAGCAGGCCCTCCATCCTTGTTAATGCCTTGATAGGCTCACTTCCACACCTGATAAAAATATCACCCCCCCCTCCCCTCCCCTCTGGAAAACATCCCCCATCTTGCTTAACCAAACTCATTCTCCTGTTCACAGCAGCAAGTGAAAGTTCCCTCTCTGTTGTAGTGGACTGGAGCAGACCCCATTAGAAAGATATCTGATCATGAGATATCTGTTAGACTTATTTTTATTAGTGGATGAAAGGAAATCGTGTTTAGTGGATGAAATGGAAACTCCCCCCACCCCATCTAAGGTACAGGAGCAGTTACCTGCCCGTCCACAGGTCAGAGAATTAGCCGCTTGTTCTTTTGCATATGCAGAGGGACCATTTTTATGCTTTAAGGAGATATGGCATAGAAGTAATGTGAGTAAGCTGGCTGACCAGAGAAACACTAGGAATTGCATTCTTTCAGAGCTGGTCTGCATCTGAATTCGAATGGAGTAGAGTAACTAAGAGCAGATGAAATGGGTGTTACTGAATTCATAAACAGCCAGCACATCTCTGCCCACACAGCCAGGTGTCAGGCAGACTCTGCCTGGATTATACAGAGCAAATGTGTCTGTCTCTAATTGTTGAGTCAGGAAATACTAAGTACTTTTATTGGCACATGTATTAAATAAATAGACATGGATTTTTGGTAAACTACATTAAAGAATTTTTTTTTAATACTCCTTTTTTAAAAAAAATTTATTTATTTTTGGCTGTGTTGGGTCCTCGTTGCTGTTCGTGGGCTTTCTCTAGTTGCAGCGAACGGGGGCTACTGTTCACTGAGGTGTGCAGGCTTCTCATTGGGGTGGCTTCTCTTGTTGTGGAGCATGGGCTCTAGGCGCTCGGGCTTCAGTAGTTGTGGCACACGGGCTCAGTAGTTGTGGCTTGCAAGCTCTAGAGCGCAGGCTCAGTAGTTGTGGCGCATGGGCTTAGTTGCTCTGAGGCATGTGGGAATCTTCCTGGACCAGGGCTCAAACCCGTGTCCCCTGCCTTGGCAGGCGGATTCTTAACCACTGCGCCACCAGGGAAGCCCTAAAGAACTTTTTTTAAAAATTTACTTTATTGAAGTATAGTTGATTTACAATGTGTTAATTTCTGCTGTACAGCAAAGTGATTCAGTTATACATATATATACATTCTTTTTCATGTTCTTTTCCATTATGGTTTATCACAGGATATTGAATATAGTTCTCTGTGCTGTACTGTAGGACCATGTTGTTTACCCATTCTCTATATAACAGTTTGCACCTGCTAATCCCAAACTCCCAATCGATCCCTCCCTCACCGCTCCTCCCCCTTGGAGAGTATAAGTCTGTTAAAGAACTTTTTAAGATACCAACTTTAATTTTCTTACATGCCTGCCATTACCGAGGGATTTTTTTTCTTTTCTATGAATTCATAGACGCTTTTTTTTAAATACCAAAGAAAAGAATTTTCCTATCATATGCTTTCAGAGTTATTTGTTTTGTAATGTCAAAATCAACAACTGAAACATGAATATAAGACACGAAGTGATAAAGTTACTCTGGAAGCAAATTTAAACGGACATTTAAATTTGTTTAGGGGGAAAATGAATGTCTACATAGAAAAAAATCCTGCAAGTGTACACACCAAAATGTTAACAGTTATCTCTCCACCACTTTGGGTGGTACAGTTGTGAGTGATTTATTTTCTTTGGTTTCTTTTTTTTTTTTTTTTGAATTTTATTTTATTTATTTTTTTATACAGCAGGTTCTTATTAGTTATCCATTTTATTTATTTTTCTTTAGCTTTCATTAATATCTCTGAGTTTCCGAATTGAAAATTCCTCCTTTTTAGGGACTTTCTGGGAGCAATTTTAGATTCACAGCAATACTGAGCAAAGATACAGAGATTTCCCATATATTCCCTGCCCTCACACATGTACAGCCTCCCCCATTATCAACATCCCACCTGAGGGGGACATTTGTTCATTGATGAACCTACATTGACACGTCATCATCACCCAGAAGTCCATAGTGTATATCACAATTCACTCTTGGTATTGTGCATTCTACAGTTTTGGACAAATTCATAATGACATGTATCCACCAGTATAGTATCATACGGAGTGGTTTCCTGCTCGAAAAAATCCTCTGTGTTCCACCTATTCATCCTTCCTCCCCAGTAACCCCTAGCAACAACTGGTCTTTTTACTGTCTCCATTGTTTTGCCTTTTCTAGAATGTCATATAGATGGAGTCATACAATATGCAGCCTTTTCAAATAGGCTTCTTTTACTTAGTAATACACATTTAAGATTTCTCCATGTCATTTCCTAAGTTGATAGCTCATTTCTTTTTAGTGCTGAATAATATTCCATTGTCTGGACATACCAGTTTATCCATTTACCTACTGAAGGACATCTTGGTTCCTTCAAAGTTTTGGCAATTATCAATAAAGCTGCTATAAACATTCATGTGCATGTTTTTTGTGGACATATGTTTTCAGCTCTTTTCGGTAAATACCAAGGACCGTGATTGCTGGATCTTATGGTAAGAGTATGTTTAGTTTTATAAGAAGCAGCCAAACTGTCTTCCAAAGTGGCTGTACCATTTTGGATAATAGTCCTTTATCAGATGTGTCTTTGGTAAATATTTTCTCCCAGTGGGTTGTCTCCTCATTCTCTTTCCAATGTCTTTTACAGAGCAGAAATTTTTAATTTTATAGTCCAGCTTATCAATTTTTTTTTTCATGGATCATGGCTTTGGTGTTGTATCTAAAAAGTTATCGCCAAAAAAAAAAAAAAAAAGTTATCACCAAACCCAAGATCATTTAGATTTTCTTCTATGTTATTTTCTAGGATTTTCATAGTTCCGTATTTTACATTTAGGTCTGTGATCCATTTTGACTTATTTTTGTGAAGGGTATGAGGTTTGTACGTAGGTTCATTTTTTTCTCTTTTTCGCATGGGAAGTCCTGTTGTTCCAGCGCTATTTGTTGAAGAGATTATCTTTACTCCATGTATTGCCTTTGCTCCTTTGTCAAAGATCAGTTCGTTATGTTTATGTGGGTCTATTTCTGGATTATCCATTCTGTTCCATTGAAGTACTTGTCTGTTCTTTTGCCAATATCACATTGTCTTGACTACTGCAGCTTTTATAGTAAGTCTTGAAGTTGGATAGTGTCAGTCCTCCAACTTTATTCTTCCTTTGTATTGTGTTGGCTATACTGGATCTTTTGCCTCTCCACGTAAACTTTAAAATTAGTTTGTTGGGGGCTTCCCTGGTGGCGCACTGGTTGAGAATCTGCCTGCCAATACAGGGGACACGGGTTCGAGCCCTGGTCTGGGAAGATCCCACATGCCACGGAGCAACTAAGCCCGTGCGCCACAACTACCGAGCCTGCGCGTCTGCAGCCTGTGCTCCGCAACAAGAGAGGTCGTGATAGTGAGAGGCCTGCATACCGTGATGAAGAGTCGCCCCCGCTTGCCACAACTGGAGAAAGCCCTCACACAGAAACGAAGACCCAACACAGCCATAAATTAAAAAAATAAATAAATTTAAAACACACCTCAAACAAAAAAAAAACAAAAAAAAAAGAAAATGATTCAAGAATCAAAGTAAAATTAATTCATTGGAATCATGCACAGTTTAAAAAAAAATTAGTTTGTTGGTTGCCTCTTTGAGAGGCTATGCATGGTTGTGCTTCTGAAGCCCCTGGGCCACTGTGGCGTGATGGCCCCCAAACCACCAGCCCAGGCTTCCCAGCTCAAGAGGAGGAGAAAAGTCAGGAGGGGGAGAGGTGGTTTTTGCACAGAGAATGGAGGGGACCAAAGTAAATGGTCACTAAATAATACCTGTCATTAACAGTCCTCTTGTAACACAGTGAAGGCAATAAGTAAATGGTGCAAAAGCAAAAAAAAAAAAAAAAAAATCAGTTTGTTGATATTCACAAAATAACTTGCTGGAATTGGACTGAATATATAGCTCAGGTTGGGAAGAACTGATATTTTTAAAGTATTGAGATTTCCTACACACAAACATGGATTATTTCTCCATTTACTTAGTTCTTTGATTTCTTTCACCAGAATTTTATAGTTTTCTTCATATAGATTTTGTACATACGTTTTTAGATTTATATCTAAGGATTTCATTTTTCTGGGTGATATGTACGTAGTGGTTTTTTTTTTTTTTTGGTTTGGTTTTTTAGTTGGTGGTTGTGGTGGTGGTGGGTTTTTTTTGTTTTTGTTTTTTTTGCCATGCCATGCAGCATGAGGGATCTTAGTTCTCCGACCGTGGATAGAACCCGTGTCCCCTGCAGTGGAAGCATGGAGTTTTAACCACTGGACTGCCAGGGAAGTCCCAGTGTTGTATTTTTAAATTTCAAATTCCACTTGTTCATTTTGGAAAAAGGATTTATTGGAAAATGATTTATTTTTGTATATTGAATGGGAAATTATTTCTTTTGTATATTAACAAATGATTTATTTTTGTATATTAACCTTGTATCCTGCAACCCGGCTATGATCACTTACTAGTTCCAGTATTTTTTTTATAATTAGAAAATAATTCGCTTTTAACAGTTCTTTGAGATTGGTCTTCTGAGATGGAGACAGTCAGCTTCACATTCTCCCTTTCTATTAATTAAGGTAAAGGGAGCCCTCACATTTATGTGATTGTCAAGAAGTTTCAAGCAGAGCTGGTTCTAGGACCCTGCGGGTGGATGGGAGGTGACGATGGAAAAGAATGAAGAGTGTGAAGCAGTGGAGGGGGGGACAAGGCAGGGGGGGAAAGCTGTATCATAGGACCATACAAGGCTGCTCTAGCAAAGAGACTCAACAATACAGTGTTTTAAAGAACAAAGTTTCTCTCACTCTCATGAGACGGGTTGCAGGAAGGCTCCCCTCTGTATCTTTTATGGCACTGGCATTGTATGGCTGGTCAAGGATGGGGCTCTGCCATGTCCGAGGTCCGGGCTGCAGGAAGAAGGAAGAGCGCACAGGAAGCGGGCCCAGCAGCTGTCACCTGTCTCAGCTGGTGGCGCACACCACTTCCGCTCATCTTCTATTGGTGGGAGCTTGGTCACGTGACCATACCTGCAAGGAAGGCTGGGAAATGCCATCCAGCTGGGCAACCATGTGCCTCACTATTAAGTATCTGCTCTTACGTGTCTGCTCTTATGAACGAAAACGAACATGGGTGTTGGTGGATAAATAACCATCTCTCTCACAAAGAGGGAAAAGGTGAGAAGATGGAGGCAGGAATTAGAGAGTGAAAGAGAAATGAGAATGGAGAAGAAGAGAAAATTACAAGTGGAAGAAAAAAACTCCGTTTGCTGAGGGAAAGCCCTGGGGTTAGATTTCTACCAGTCCCTGCCGTATGGTAGCCCAGCTCTGGTTGTTATTCTGGGGCTTGGGGTGTGGGAAGGTCTGGGACAACAGTGGGGAAGGAGGGCCCGTTTTATTGCTCTGGCCGTACCAGCCTGCGGGCAGGTTCATCTTATAGCTTCTAAGTTTGTGCTTCAGACTTTTAAAATTGTTTTCCTTTGGTTCTCTCTTATTCGACCGCTTTGGTCGAACAATTTCACCAGACAACTTGAACAGAAACAGTAACTGGGCAGAGATGATGGAAAGGGTGGGGTGAGGTGAGGGCCTACCACCAGCTTGAAAGAATCGAGTGCGTTTCCTTCCCTTCACGTGGTGGTTTAACTTTTCCAAAAGTTTCTTTCAGATGTTGTTTCATTTCCTTCTTATAACATAACTGCAAGGTAGGAAGAGCCACTGTCAGTAATAAGTCATGTGGAGGGCACAGCCTCTGGGGGCATATGCCTGATAGGAATCCCAGCTCCGCCATTTACTAGCTGTGTGATCTTGGGGGACTCACTCAACTCCTCTGAACTTTATTTCCCTCAATATAAAATGGGGGTATTAATAGCATCTACTTCAAATGTTGTTTAGTACTTATTTCAAAGGGTTGTTATGAGGATTTGAAGAGGTAATCCTGTCTGGTACACGGTAAGCACTTTACAGATGGGGAAACTGAGGCTAACTCAGGTGGCTTGCTTCACGGTTCAAAACCAGGCCTTCCAACTTCCAATTCTACTAACCCTCAAGGCAGAGATTTTGCGGGGCTCAAACAAGACAGGGAAGTGGCTCGCTGGATGAAATGAAAATTAAGATTACAAAACAGCACAGTCTCTCTCACAAAGATGGAAAAGGTGACAAGATCAGTGAGAAGAATGAGGCAGGAATTAGAGAGTAAGAGAGAAATGAGAATGGAGAAAAAGAGAACATTGTAAGTGGAAGAAAAAATTCCATTTGCTGGATCCAAGAGAGAAATTCAAGGAGTAGGGATAGCTGTCAAACAGAAAAGAGCCAGAGAGTAATGAGAGGAGAGAAAAGGAATAAAGATGAACAGAAGGGGCACAGTGGCTGTCCGGGGTAGGAACACCCCAAAGTGATCAATTTCCAGAAAAAGAAACTGAGGCACAAGGCAGCCACACGCCCCTCTGGCAGCGAGAGCTGCAAAGACCTGGAAGGTATCACTTCACGCTGGTGAACGTTCTCATTCCAGGTGCGGGGAGCTGCTGATCGGCCACCTGCATCAGCTTCAGCCTCCTGGGCTCCTGGTGATATTTTCGGGAAGCACTTCGGAATCTTCCCCCTGACTGTCCACAGCGGCAGTCAGCCAGGCCCGGCCAGTGGAGGGAGGAAAGCACACACCACATATCACAGCATGTTCTCCTCTCTTTTAATCCCTATAGGAACAGGAGGCAGATAACCTTTCAATAATCTGAAATTCCAATAAAAAGAAACTCACTCTGAAAAGTACACAGTGTTTGGGAAGGCTTTGGTATTTAGTAGACTTTAAAGATTTTCATCAGTTCTCCAATTTCTCTGTGTGCTTTGGAGGCCATGAGAGGAGTAATATTAGCTGAATAAAAGGTCACTAACCCAAGAGTTGTTTTTAGCCAAATAAATTTGCCATAGCAGGGTGGAAAGCTCTGGATAGATATTCAGCTGCTGACAATGTTCTAGAGCAGGTGCAACTTATAGTTTCCCACACACCCAAGCAGGGAGCTCTCTTCCTCTACACTTGCTTGAAAATGTTTCTCTTCTCTGTTTTTACTCTTTTTTTATATTCTCACTTTTGTTTTCTCTGTCATTTACTTCCAGCTTCATCTGGCTTAGCAACCATGAACAAACCACTTAAATATTGCTTTGCTAGTTCTTAAACTTGAGTGTGCATCAGAATTATCCCGAGGGGCTGTGGAAACACTGATTGCTGGGCTCCATCCCCAGAGCTTCTGATGCAGGTGGTCTGGGGTGGAAACTGAGAATTTGCATTTCGAGCATGTTCCCGGGTGATGCTGCTGCAGGGACCGGGCCAGAAAGAAGTACTTGCTCAGCCAAAGCTCTGCCTTAGCCAGTGTCATGCTGCACTGTTGTCTCATTGTGATGCCAAGGACAGCTTCATCGTCAATGTTGCAGGACTCCGTTCAAGACCCAAAGATGTACCAATGAAGCTTTTAAGGGGGACTGTGGAAATCAGGCTGAGGGCTGCGCAACACCAGAGGGCAGCAAGTCTTGAGCATCTGGTCCCAAGTGGTCCCAGAGGCACTTGAACCTTTCCTCACTCCTCAAGTGGGTGTGGGTTCCATGTTTCCTTGGGTATGTGATATCTCTGAGCTGACCCCCACGGTCGGCTTTGATCAGAGGTCCTGGAACACCCAGAGCAGCCTGGAGCTGAGCAGTTCCCCAAGCCGTCCTCTCACCAGAAGCACCAGCGCCCTCCACGACGTCTCCATCACCAAGGATGGAGGTCCAGCATCATCCCTCGGCTCGGGTGGGGGTGGAAGTGGGGAGGGCACATCCGGGCGTTTGTCTGATGCAATGGGTATTAAAAGATGCAGGAACTTTGAGGTCAAGTCAGACAGGCAGTCCTCATGTTAACGATTGAAAAAAAAAAAAAAAGAAACATTAGTTTCATTTCAACTTCCTCAGGAAGAAGGCAGTGGAAATCACTGAAAAGACATAAGCTGTTTTCAGTTGAAAACTATCGGACATATTAGGTTAGAAATCATAGGTATATTTCCAAAAGGATTAAGTGGAAACCTTATTTTGGTCCTCATGACAATCAAAATTTCCTCGTAGGCTGGAAACGATGAATCCTCTGATGCTTCTAATTCACAGTTCAAGTCTGCAGTTTTTCTAGGAAGCTTCTGGTGAGTTTCAAAAGGCAATGGAGCCCTGACCTGTTCTCTCAGGTGCTGCCCTCTCGTGGCCACCTGAACACCTGCAACTAAGGCTTTCTCTTGGATTCTGCACGTCTATTTCTTCAAATCAAAGCAAGCAGAGCCCAGGAATTGACTTCTCCCACCAAAGGGAGGAAAGATGATGGAAGTCTGCCATGACACAGATCCACAGGTCTGAAACTGCTTGTTTCATAATGTTTTGCGAGCAGAGGAGGTAAGAGAAATCATCGAGGCAGGTAATAGTGATTTTTCTAGGCTATGTTAAGAGAAAATTTGGAAGGTAAGAAAGAAAACATGTTTATGTATATGAATATATATGTCTGTTATATCATATATATATGTTGTATGTATATGAGTATATGCAGGTATCTTACTATGTCCTTCATTTTTGCAAATTATAAATTCCTGCTCAGTAGCTCTTGTGTTGGGCTTTATCACAGAGACCCTCTGTTAGGCAGGATATATTTATGACCAGAGTCATTTATTGCTTTAATTTGCATATTATTTAGAGCAGTGATTCTCAAAATATGATCTTGGTACCCGCCCATCACCCCACAACCCAGAGTCCCTGAGAGCCTTCCAGGGGATCCACAAGGTCAAAACTATTTACATAATAATACTAAGACATTATTTCCTTTTTTATCCTCCCATTCACTCGTGAGTATACGCTGGAGTTTTCCAGAATCTACACGATGTGTGATATTGCAATAGACTGAAAGTAGTAGACGATAGAAGAAGCAGATATATCTTCCATTAAACTGGACATTACAGAGATTTGCAAAACTGTGACACAATGGCATTCTTCTCACTAATTCTGGTTTTGAAAATATAGGTACTTTTTCATAAAAATATGTTATGTTAACATGTAACAAATTTATTGTTGTATTTAGATAAATTAATTAATATTAAATTTTTTCAGTTTTAGTTTCTAATACAGTAATATCAATAGGTATAACCCTCATAATAAACAAAGGCTCTATGGGACCCCAGATAATTTTGAAGGTGTTAGGAGGTCATGAGATGAAAAGTTTAAGAACCACTGACGTGGAGGAGCCTTGGGACTGTGGGATTATTCCCGAATCTCAGTTTGCACACGTGTCCTGGGCACTGATTTAATATTGGAGGAGAGATTTGGAAGGCAGAAGTGAGATAAACACAAAAATTCTGCTGCTTCTGTAGTATCTGCTGGAAAACCTCTTGGACCTGTTTGGTTCTCTGTGGCAGCTTCCTGGCCATGGCTGTTCATAGGTGGTTCCCCAGGACCAGATAACTAAGAAGAAGAGGTTGATTCTGAAACAAGGCAGAAGACTGATGTGGTATTATAGACCCAGTCAGGGGTAGCCCTGCAGGACAAAGAAATCCTTGCAATGAGCAGAACTTCAACTTCCTTCAAGGAGAGATGGTCAGAGATATGGTTCTTCACTAATTCCTGGGCAGCAACTAACCATTTGGCTGGATGATTGGAAGCTTGGAAGGAACAAGAGTAGAGGAAGTATTGACACCGTCTGGGGGAAAGTTACATGTAAAATCCTCTCAGAATGAGCCCCAAGTGTGACAATAATTGTATCCCATGTGACTGTCACCAAAGAGCACCACTGCATATGAGGTCCTTAATAATCAGGTGAGCAAGATGTCTGGTACATTGGATGTCAGCCAGTCGCTCCCTATGCAGCCAACATGTCACCTTGTTGATGAGCTTTTTCATGAGCAATCACTGAGTTTCTGGAGAAAGAGGTGGAAGCAAGGGAGGCCTGGAGATTTTGCAGCTCCTGTTGCTCTGGTAACAGCACCGTCGGGGGAGGTACCCAACGGCGGAAGCCTCCTGATGCTAGCGCCTTCCTTCTCCTCATCCCTCTCCATGGGGTGGGCGCTGATTTAATATCCTATACTCCTAGGACCATATTTTGGAACATCCTGCCCCTTAGTGTCAATATCAGTGTTTCTTAAAGTGTGGTCATCAGAATCACCTGCTTCATGCTTGCAAACAAGCAGGAATCAGGAACCTGATTTTTATCAAAATCCCCAGGTAATTCTTACCTTCACTAAACTTTGTGACAATGTAGCCTTGAACAAAAGAAAGTATTTGAGGTCTTTCTCTCTCTCTCAACTATATTCTGCCCTCTTAGTTCAGCTTTCCAGTCTTAGGACTTCCTCTTCCCTAGTAACTGGCCCCAGGAATAATCTCTTCTTCAGGGCAGAAGCCCCCCAGCAGCAAGGTGGAGCCTTACACTTCAGGAGAACCATCTGCCAGGTTAGCGTAGCCTCGATGTTCCCGTGAGAAATATTCCCATCCAAGAACAGAGTGGGTTGAGCCCTAAAGCACCCTCTTTGCCATCCCGGGAATCAGCATCATGACACAGAAGTCAGGCAGCTGGGGAAAAAATGCTGGAGATCTCTGCTAACCAGTCACTCCTCTCTGAGACAGGGCTGAGATTCAGGCCATCCTCAAAGGAGACACAACTCCTAGATTCCCAGCTGGGACGGCACAGTCTGGGAAGAGAGGAGCTCTCCTTGCAAATCCATTGCAAAGTGCAGAAAGCGTTCTCCTGTTCCCTCCAGTGTATAGCTTTCTGCAGCCACTCAGGCAGACACTGCTGCTGGCATTCCCCTTGCATCCCTCTGTCACCAGCTCCCCACTTTCTCCTTGATGAAGTCCTGATGATACTTGCTTAAACCTAGACACTCTCACCCTTGTTATCCTCTTCAGCAGGGTCATTGCAACCTGCCTCCTTTCTCTGTACTGAATAGTAACTGACAAATCAAATTTCTGGAGCTGGGAATGGTTACTTCCCCAACCAAATGTCTACAGGTCAGACCACGCTGGAACACAATATTTTGGATCCTTAACATTTGATGATTGGCTAAATAGTGTTTTTCTAACACTCCCAACAGCAGGCACTGAAGGGTAGAATATCTAGACAGTTAACAGGCTCCTGACCCTTATAAGACAGACCCTTATAAAATCCCTCCTAGGATTTTTATTTATTTGTTTATTTGTTTATTTATTCATTCATTCATTTATTTATTTATTTTATTTATTTATTTTTGGCTGCGTTGGGTCTCCGTTGCTGCACGCGGGCTTTCTCTAGTTGCGGTGAGCGGGGGCTACTCTTTGTTGCGGTGCACGGGCTTCTCACTACGGTGGCTTCTCTTGTTGCGGAGCATGGGCTCTAGAGCGCAGCCTCAGTAGTTGTGGCTCGCGGGCTCTAGAGCACAGACTCAGTAGTTGTGGTGCACGGGCTTAGTTGCTCCGTGGCATGTGGGATCTTCCTGGACCAGGACTCGAACCTGTGTCCCCTGCATTGGCAGGCGGATTCTTAACCACTGCGCCACCAGGGAAGCCCCCTCCTAGGATTTTATAAAGTGAGATCATGGGGTATGATCGCCCTTCCAGTGCAGATCTAGTTAGAATAAAAGACACTCCTTCACTGGACTTGGTTGATTGCTCATGTTGCACACTGTTTTGCTGTGTGTCCTGAAGCACAATTTGCCTCAGGTCCAGTCTCTGTAAAATAAGACGTTTCCTAAGATGGGGCTCTTCCATGTCTGAGAAGGCTTTCCGAGGCCATGAGCCTCATTTGATGCCAGAGGAAGAATCACCAGCTGTCTAGTCACAAGTGCATCCCATTCCCAGCGTGGATCTGGAAACCACAGGGTGCTAACCTCTTCAAGCGTCCTCTGCGTTTTCTGGCCCAGAGCCGTGAAGACCCTGAGCATGTCTGCAGAACCGGGAGGGAGCGAGGGGCCTCCTGGGGGCATGCGGGGAGACTGAGCGAAGCTTTGGAGGAAACAGCACATTCAGAGGAGCCCTGCCTTCCCAGGTCTGATGGCAAGACCCTCCCTTAAGCTTCCTTGGTCCTCATTCTCCTTCAAGTGTTGAGAAAACACAAAATTCCTCTCAAAATCCTCAAGGACTACAAACGTGCTAAATCATTCCCACCTTCAGCGCCTATATCACACCACAGCAGACAAACTTCTGGAGAGGATTTTTCATAACCCCCCTGAGAGGTTAACTCTACTCGTCTGAAAGCCACCAGAACACGGTGGCCACAAGTGTGGGCTCCGGACTCAAACTGCTCGGATTTATATCTGGTGCCCCCACCTGGCTGTGGCCTCGGGTATGTGACTTATCTCCGTGCCGCAGTGTCTCCATGTGCAAATGAGGATGAGAGGGGTGCTTATTTCAGAGTCTGTGTTGGGATTAAACCAGCCTTGGTTTCTGTCAAGTGCTTAGAACAGTACTTGGCATGTCATGAGCCCTCAACAAATATTGCTTATTATTGTTTTTCAAATTCCAGTTTAAGGCTAGTTTCCCAGAAATTCTATCTCCAGCCTCCCACTTAGGATCAGGCTTTCAGAGTTCTCAGGTCACTGTAATTAGGTACTTGGGGCGTGGTTTATGATCACCCTCACCCCAGGACACTAAGAGCAGGGAGAGCAGAAATTGCACCCATGCTTGTCAACGGTGTATTCTCAGTACTTTGCACAGTGCCTGGCACAGAGCAGGGGCCAATAAACCCTTGCTGAATGCACAGAGGAGGGGGTGAATGAATGCCCACCTGTGTCCGTGAATGAATGGAGGCTGCTGCAGGGAACCGGCGTCCCCAAATCCCTTCATGAACTCACAGTGGCAGAGACCTTTGGCCAAAGGATGTCCAGGGGTTGAAAGGCTGAGGATGGCTCCCGGGGAAAACCTTTTAAGAACCCTCTTCAGGCACAAGAAACTCACTTTGAATCAAAGACTGTTCATGGGGGCTTCCCTGGTGGCGCAGTGGTTGAGAATCTGCCTGCCAATGCAGGAGACACGGGTTCGCGCCCTGGTCTGGGAAGATCCCACATGCCGCGGAGCAACTGGGCCCGTGAGCCACAACTACTGAGCCTGCGCGTCTGGAGCCTGTGCTCCGCAACAAGAGAGGCCGCGATAGTGAGAGGCCCGCGCACCGCGATGAAGAGTGGCCCCCGCTTGCCGCAGCTAGAGAAAGCCCTCGCACAGAAACGAAGACCCAACACAGCCAAAAATAAATAAATGTAAATAAATAAATAAATAAAGGAATTCCTTAAAAAAAAAAACAAACTGTTCATGTCTTGGAGAAGTTGCTATTCACTCATGAATGTCATAAATCCAGACTCCATGATGTAGAACCAGTCCTACCACTTATTGAGTCCAGTGGTTCAAAACCACCATTAGTAGGATTTTCCTGGTAGTCTAGTGGTTAAGACTCCGTGCTTCCACTGCAGGGGGTGCGGGTTCGATCCCTGGTCGGGGAGCTAAGATCCCGCATGCCACACGGTGAGGCAAAAAAGCAAAACAAAACAAAACAAAACAAACCACCATTACTCATTAGAAAGCTTCGGGAAGTTTTGAGGAAAGTCCAGATTACTGAGTCCCACCCAAGCTGTCAATCTCCAGGAATTTATCCTGTATTTTTTAAAAGCACCTCAGATGACTCTGCTGCAAGCAGCCTACACAGACCAGCATCTGAGAACCATGAATCTTGTCAAATTCCAGCATTTTTCAGAGACAGAAACAGAGGCATGCTGACACCACATCAGGATGGAGAGCATGATTTTTTTAATGAACAACGAAGTGAACCGATAACTTGTTTGGGACCAGAAAATATGATACATGCTGTGCCTTTCCAGAAACAGCACATAATACATTTTAGGGCTCATTAGCATGGCAGTAAGTCCTGATTAAAGAGCTCTGGCAGCATCACCTCCCCTCCTACTGTGATTAGAGCAAATACTAGGTTGTTTGGCAGATTCGGTCAAGTTCCCTCCTGTGTAGATTTAACGCACTTGGCTTGGGCATATTTACCAAGTTCAACAAAGAATGACCCAGTGTTACTTGTCTAAGTGCTGACAGTCCCAGACACGACCTCAGTCCTCCCCACACAGGAGCTTTGAATGTGAGGGTCCTGGTTTGTGTGAACCCAGCAATCATCACTGTTGTTCTCTAACTCAGAGTTTCTCAACCTGGGCACTATGGACATTTTTTATTGGATATTTCTGCGATTGGGGTTGGGAGGTGGCTATCCTGTGCATTGTAGGATGTTTAACAGCATCCATGGCTTCTACCCACTAAAAAACAACACAAATGTCTGCAGACATTGCCAAATCTTCCCTGGAGAGACAAAACGACCACCATCCCCTATCGAGAACTGTTCTAACCTTACAAATCCACCTTACAAAGAACTCGCAGCACGAGATCAGGAACTTACACGGAAGCTTTTCTCCCCCCATGGAAAAAGTACAAAAGAACATTTCTATGGATTTCATGAACAAGATCCGAAAAGTGCAAGCCGAAAGGAAAGGATTGATAATTTTGCCTGCATTAAAAGGTAAAGCATTCATATCATATACGAAGTTTCCACAGCCTGGGAGAATGTATTTGCAGCACAATCGATAAAGGATTAGTCTTCAGAATACATAAAGGACATCTCAGAATCAATAATAAAAAGACAAACACCCAATAGCAGAATAGGAAAAGGATAGTCAGGCAGCCTGAGAAGGGGAAACTCTAAATGGCCAAAACACACATGGAAAATGCTCAAGCCCATTGGTAGACAGGGACATGCAAAGTGAAGTGATGAGATGCTACCTTAGACTCATCTGGGATTTAACAGTAACTTAACGGGTCAATAGTACCAAGTGTTGGGGAGGATCTCTGAGTCATAATATCTATCCCCAATCACCACTAGTGAAGGTGTAAATCTGGAAAATCACTTTAGGAAACTGTGTGTCATTATCAGGTAAGGTTGAGTATACATACACCCTATAACTCTGCAATGACTCTCCTGACTATATACCCTGGAAAACGAATGTATCTCCATGAGGAAACACATACAAAGAGCTGGTTACAAACATGTTTGCGATAACAAAAAACTGAAAACAAACCAAATATCCACCTACCAACTGGTGAATTGATAAACATTTAAGGCACACATGCACACAATAGAACACCATTTGCATTCAAAGTGAATGGGCGAGCTAGGCAGACTATGTTTAAAGGGGAAAATCATGTTTCACAAGGATATTACGGTACGGATCAAATTACATAGTGTTTAAAAACAAAGTACTATATACCATTGACAGACACATGCATGTTATTAGTAAAAATATAAAAATGTGGGGACTTCCCTGGTGGTCCAGTGGTTAAGACTTCGCCTTCCAATGCAGGGGGTGTGTGTTCAATCCCTGGTCGGGGAGCTAAGGTCCCACATGCCTCGTGACCAAAAAACCAAAACTTAAAACAGACACAGTATTGTGACAAAATTCAATAAAGACTTTAAAAATGTTCCACATCAAAAAAAAAAAAAAAAGTCTAAAAAACAAATGTGGATGAAACTTGGATGAGAAGGGAGAAGCAAATGGGATGCAGGGAGATCTATCATTGTGCTCACAATGTTTTATTTTTTAAACAAAAAGAAACACATCCAAAGGAAAAGTGGCAAAATGTTAACCTACGTTTATTAGGCATGATGGCTATGTGGGGTACCCATTGTTTCATTTTTTAAACTTGTTTGAATATTTGAAATATTTTATATTTAAAAAAATAAACATTTAAAAATAAATACATCTGGAAAAAACAAAACTATAGAAATGAGAAGCAGATAGTTAGTTGCTAAGGGTTGGGGGTGAGAACAGAGGTTGACTATAAAAGAACTCCAGAAATTTTGAGGGGTGATGGAATTCTTCTATATCTTGCTTTTGGGTGGTGATTACACAACTGTATGCATTTGTCAAAACTCACACAAACATATACTTTTATGCTTGAATTTTACTCTATGCAAATTATATCTTAATTTTAAAAAAAGAAAAATGAAAAAATAGTACCTAATAGTGACAGGAACAACTCTAAATAACACTGTACTCTCACAAGATTAATAGAGGTGAGGACAGAAAGGACTGTCTCCTTGAAGCTCCACCCTCCTCCATGCTCAGGGAAGACAACCTTTCCTAGAAATCTCCAGCGCACTTCTCCTTACACCTCATTGGTCAGAGCTGAGTCACATGACCACACTTGGACGAACCATCGGCAAAGGCACACGGGAAGATGAAATTGTATTATACTAAATCTGAAACTTTCCCTCTGTCTGGGCACATTGATACTAGAACAACTTCAGAGTTTGTTTTGCAAGAGAGGAGGGGACACGAATGTGGGTAGGTTACCAGAAGCGGCTGCCTCCCAGCCCGTATCAGCACAGCGTTGATTTAAATTCCACTCGGGGTCAAGGGACTAAAGTTATAAAGGCTTCTCACCCCTTCAGATGCCCTGGGGCTTCTCAACTTTGAGCTTCCCTGGAAGGGGTCTGGTTGGGTCATTTGGGGGGAAGATTCCTATAAAATCGAACATATCTGAAACCTAGTTGAGAAGTCTGCCTGTCTGTAAAAGAAGCCTCCTGAAAAAAACAAACAAAAAAACTCATCTAAAGGAAGAAAGGGTTGATTCCATCACTGTGTCAACTGACACTTCTTTCACACCAACTGTGTGCCAGTCATGGTGGTGAGGTAGAGATGTTCTGGTGAACAGGACAAATGTAAAGAGGAAGTGATTGCCACACAGGTCGCCTCCATACCAGCGGCCATAGACTTAGGGCATCCAAGGGAGACAGACCTATATCAGAAAGAGGAAAATTGCAAGAGCAGTTTCTATAAAAACATGATGAGCACCCAGCAGCCCTGCGTCAAAGGCTGAATGAGAAAGCACAGATGGCTCAAGTCGGGGCACGGGGATTTATCTGCTTGTGGCATTTGTGGAGACCCTGAGCACCAAGGCAACTCAGCCCACATCCTGCACAGACAAGTCACGGGAGGAGGTGGCATGGAGAGTGGCGTGGGGACATCAGCGGGTGTAGGAGGCTCTGGCCACCGCCAGCAGCTCTCAGCAGCAGCTCTGATGGCAGGGAGGGGAGGGGTGGTGCAGCTGAGGAGAGCCGGCTCATTAAAAAAAGAAATAGCAGAGCCCCGGTGTTCTCAAAACAAGCAAGATGTCCCTGGACTCTCCCAAAACCAGTCAGGAGGAATTTAAGGAGGGCTGAGTTCCTTTAGATCTGCTGGGGGTGATCCTGTACTGTTGATGTGACCTATTTTTATCCACAGGTAGGTATGTGGGGATGAAACACGGATTTCAGAACTTAGGAGGAATTAGAGGAGACACTCATCAATTGACACTCTACTCCAATCTTGCTGCCTCTATAAATTTGACTTTGTTATTATACACACTTCAAACATACACAAAAATAAAGAAAATAGTGTAATGAGGTCCCATGTACCCATCACCAGCTTCAAAAACTATCACTAAATGGCCAATCTTGTTTCATCTATCCCACTTCCGATATTATTTTGAGATAAATACTACATTTTATATCATTTTGTCCATAAATACTTCAGTCGGCATCTAACAGATAAGCACTCTAAAAACACGTAACCACAATACCACTATCACATTAAAAGATTACAAAGTCCTTCATATCATCAAATACCCAGGCAGGGCTTAAATTTCCAGCGGTCCCAAAAATGTCATACACTTTTTTACAGTTTGTTATAGAATCCAAATAAGCTCCACACATTCTATAAATCTTAAACTTCTAGGGAATTCTGGGTTGAAACAATAGCCAGAACAAAATTGGACTTCTTTATCCCTACTTTATGTTTTGTGAAATTGCAATCGTGGGGAGAGTATTTTTTTCTTATTAAAAAAACGTTCAAAGGCTTTGTTGGTCATTGGAAAGCTGTTTCCAAGGGCCCCGGGTTTCCTGACTCATAACTAGAAGCACTTGGCAATTGGACTGCCGAGCAATGTTGGCAGGCGAGTCATTTCCCACTGGGGTCCATCGGGATTGCAGTGTTCCTTCTGTAAATGTCACCCACCCTCAAGTTCTCCTCTGAGGCCTAATTAAGTCAGAGGGTGCAGGTGCCGAATCGGCCACCAGGGGGCTCCCGAGGAACCCAATGAACTTCGCAGTCGCCCAAAAAGCCAACTTGGTGCGCGTTTTATTACAGACTGAACACACCCGGGTGGGACTTGGCTTCTCACTCAGGTCAGATTCTGCCAGCAGAGCAGATCAGACCTCGGGGATATGTGGTTCGTTCCCCAAGGCCGCCTGGGAAAGGACAAGATTAGCTGTCAACTGCCCTGTCAAAGGATGTGGGGTTTGCAGCCCTCCTCACCCCAGTGGTCTTCCTTGCAAATCCACTTGAAGGCAAAGAGAGCCTACACAGATGGGGAGCATTCTGTGCCAATACGCTCCTGGTAACCCCATGGTTGTTAATAAATCCTTTGATTATTAAGTACACAAAAGGCGTTATTATAAGAAATGTTAGACATATGTAAGTAGGGACAGTCAACATGAAATTACACACCTCCCCCCCCGAAAAAAAGAAGAAATTACACACCCAGGAAGGAACACAAGCCTGAGAACTGGGACATCCATGTTCTCCACTTGGCCTTACAAGTCTCTCCCATCTCTCTACCTCTTTGCAGGAAACCGAGGGGGTTGGGATAGAAGCCACTTACTAGGGTCTCTTCCTCCTCTGTTAGAGGTTGTGCTGAGGGACTGTGTGTATTTGCTAGGGCTCCTGTAACAGAGCACCACAAACTGGCTGGTTCAAAACTACAGAAATGTATCATCTCATTGTCCTGGAGGATGGAAGTCCTAAATCAAGGTGTCGCCAGGGCCATGCTCTCTCTGAGGGCTCTAGGGGAGAATCCTTCCTTGCCTCTTCCAGCTTCTGTGTCTGCTGGCAATCCTTGGTATTCTTTGGCTTGCCAATGGCCATCTTCTCCTTGTGTCTTCACATCATCTTCCCTCTGTACACGTCTGTCTCTGTGCCCAGATTTCCCCTTTTAATAAGGACACCAGTCATATTGGATTAGGGCCACCCATTCCCCAACCCCCATGATCTCATTTTAACTTGATTACCTTATTTCCAAATAAGGTCACTTTCTAAGGTACCAGGGGTTTAGGACTTCATATCTTTTTCAGGGGACAGAATTCAACTCATAACATAGACCATCTCGGGAATTCCCTGGCAGTCCAGTGGTTAGGTGCTTTCACTGCCGTGGCCTGAGTTCAATGCCTGGTCAGGGAACTAAGCCGTGCAACGTGGCCAAAAAACAAAACAAAACAAAAACAAAAACAAAAAAACAAAAATAGACCACTTTGTAAAATGAACAATGTTTGAAAGACCTGTAATGACAAACCCATGAATCGTGCACACTAGTGGGTCGTACCATCCAGGATAAAGTTACGAATCTACAAAGGTATCATAATAACACAAAAACAATTATAATGTACAAAATGACATACTGTGATTTTACCAAGAAAAGTGAGCATTAAAACCTGAAGTACATTAAATTCACTACATTTGATGTTCTCCTATGATCACTGATATAGAAAATACATGCAGTAAGAGACCCAAAAAATCCAGATTTTTTTTGCTAAAAAGTTACATTGGAGGGCAATTATTGTGCTACTAAACAGATTAACACAACTCTTTTATATAGTAAACACTCAGAACTCTTTTATATATTAAAGAACTTGTATACCTTAAACATTCACAAAAATCAGATTCACACCCCTTTTTGGGAACACAAGCATTCGTTACATAAACAAGGCCACACTTGCCTTTGCTCATCAGCACCCACAAAGGGCCATCCACTCTTTCGGGTCTTACCGGAAGCTCAGGCCCTGCAGGCACTGATCCCAGCAGGCACCGCTTCAGTTCCTGACATGGTTTCTCAATGAACAGCGTCAGGGCCAGCCCAGTGATGAAGGTCAGCAAACAGTGTCCAGAGAAAAGATAGAACTAGGGAGAAAGAGGGGCAGAGTGGACACACTCTTACTGCAAGATTCCTATTGCATTTGGAATAAGAGTACCATCCTGGCTATATGAAATAGATCTGTAAGACAAACAGCCCTAAACATTAAAAATAAAGAGAAGAAAAGAAAGATATTATCCTGTGCTGAAGTCCTCCCTCCAATAAAACAAAGAACAGTAGGCTTTTGACAAACAAACAAACAAACAGAAAATAAGGTTCTAATGAAGCCAATAGTTTGCTCTGCTCCAGGGGAGAGCAAATGGCGTTGCTGCAATGAGCTGAGAGCTGGGGCTGCCCGCCGTGTTGGTGTCGGTGGAGTGAATAAGCGCCTCCTGAAGCCCACTGTAGAGGGTGATGAGGATGGGGTGCACCAAGCAGCAAGCGTAGCTCATGCTGGCCAGGAAGCTCCAGATATCCCAGGAAAGCAGCCGGTGCCCCAGACCTGGAGGGAATAGGCCCCGATTCGTGGAGCTTCGAGCCCCTCCCCGGGCCTGGGACTCCCCGGGCCTGGGAAGATGCTGTATCATCACCGCTCCCCCTGGCTTCTGCCTCTAAGTCTGTGAACTTTCTACCGAGAAGGTCTTTTTGCATTATAATTTTTAAGAGAATGTACTGAAACAAACAAAAACAAACCCAACTTCCCATTGCAGCAATATGAAAATAATAATAAGGGAGGCTAATATTGAGTTTACAGACAGGTTAATCCTTAGTGGGTTTCAACCTCTAAGCACAAAACATCCCACATATAAAACTTGCAACCTCAGAATTGGAAATAAGGGTCTTTGCAGATGTAATTAAGGTAAGGAATGGGTGGTGAGATCATCCTAGATTAGGGTGGGCCCTAAATCCAAAGTGTCCTTGTAACAGACAGAAAAGGAGACACAGACACAGAGGAGAGACACAGGGAGATGGCCACGTGAAGATGGAGACAGAGATTGGAGTGATGCACCCACAAGCCAAGGAATGTCGAGGACATAGGAGAGGATGGAAGAGATTCCCCCTCAGAGCTTCCAGAAGGACCTTGCCAACACCTTGATTTTGAATTTCTAGCCTCCAGAACTGTGAGAGAATCAATTTCTGTTGTTTCAAGCCACCAAAAAAAAAAAGAAAGAAAAGAAAACATCCAGAGTAATCTTTTAAAGTCACAAACCAGATCACATCCCATGGCATTTAAAATAAAATCCAGATTCTTCCCCATGGCCGTGAAGGCCCTGCATGCCCTGACCACTACCTTCTTCTCTGTCCTCATTCCCATCTCTCTCCTGCCTTGATCTTTGATCCCCATCTCACTGGACTTCTTGCTGTTCCTCTCACCCACTAAACATATTCCAGACTGAAGAATGCTACCTTAGCATTCCCTCTGCCTGGAGTGCTTTTGTACCACATATTTGCAAATGCACCCCTAATCCAGTTAACCTCCCACCTCTGGTTTTTTTTTTTTTTTTTTTTTTGCTTTTAATTTTTGGCCTCACTGCGCGGCTTGCAGGATCTTAGTTCCCTGACCAGGGATCGAACCCACATCCTCGGCAGTGTAAGCACGGAGTCCTAACCACTGGACCACCAGGGAATTCCTCTGATTTATTTTTATTCACCATATTTATGTGCATCTGAAATTATATTACAAATACATTTACTTAATATGGCTCTGGATTCATTTCCTATGGCTACTGTAACAAATTACAAAAACATGGTGGCTCAAAACAACAGAAATTTATTCTCTCAACATTCTGGGGACCAGAGGTCCAAAATCAGTATCAGTGGCCAAGATCAAGGTGTTGGCAGGGTCACATTCTCCTTAGAAGCTCTAGGGGAGAATCTATTTCTTGTCTCTTCCAGCTTCTGGTGGCTTCGGCATTCCTTGGCTTGTGGTCGCATCACTCCAATCAACATCAGCATTTTCATATCTCTCTCTGCCCCATCTTCATATCACCATCTCCTCCACGTGTGTGTCAAATCTCCCTCTGTCCCCCTCCTATAGGGATACATGTGATTGCATTTAGGGCCCACCCAAATAATCCAAAATAATCTTCCCTTCTCAAGATCCTTAACTTAATCACATTTGCAAGTTCCCAGGGATTAGGACCTGGTAACTTGGAGGCCATTATGCAGGCTACTAGAGTCTCCTGGTCTCTCACTTCCCCTTTCCCATTGCAATCTCCTACAAGAGGGGGATTTTTCTTGCCTATTGTGATATCCCCAGCATCTAGAGCAGTGCCCAGCATAGAGCAAGCATTTAATAACTATCTTATATAAGTAAATAAATAGAGATGGACTCACAGACAAAATGTGCATTTGCACCCAACTGAATCCCAAATGATAAGATGAACCAAGATATTTACTGTGGAACAAACAAAATAGCTGTAGAATTAAGTCAGTAAAAAACCCATGTCATACAGGTAAGCCAAACACAAAAGAATGTGCCTCAGCACAAACAATACCATGTCATGAACTACGATCGGCTCCAGCCAATTAATCACATTAAATTGACATTAATTCAGATTTTATTGGTTTTATGGTTACTTTATAAATTTGTTTTGGCTTTATAAATATATGTGCTATAAACATAAAAATTTGCATCTAGGTTTATGTTTGCTAGTGTTTAGGTAAAATTAGGATTAAAATAATTTAAGCCAATACTAAGGATCCAAAAGAATTCTTATTCCTTTAGAATGGGTCCGCCTATTATTAAAGCTTGAGGACCATTGGTGTAGGTGACAGGGCATCACTGAGAAGTTTGTTTGTTTGTCTTTAATATATATTTATTTATTTATTTGGCTGTGCAGGGTCTTAGTTGCGGCATGTGGGATCTTTTTTAGCTGCGGCATGCAGGATCTTTAGTTGTGGCATGCGGGATCTAGTTCCCTGTCCAGGGATCGAAACCAGGCCCCCTGCATTGGGAGCACAGAGTCTTAACCACTGGACCACTAGGGAAGTCCCAGCACTGAGAAGTTTTAATCGAAGGAGTGACATGGTCAGAAGGTGATTCTTGCAACTCAACAAGACCAGCATGGTCTGCATTGGCAATGACTGAAGATGATGGAAAAGATGAGCTGAACCATCAAGATCCCTCCTTGTCCTGACAGTCTCAACTGAATTCGTCTTCTTCCTCAAACGTGACCACATGACCCAGCAATTCCACTACTGGGTATATATCCAGAAAACCCCAAAAACACTAATTTGGAAAGATACATGCACCCCAATATTCATAGCAGCATTATTTAAAGTTGCCAAGATATGGAAGCAACCTAAGTGCCCATCAACAGATGAATGGATAAAGAAGATGTGGTGTATATATAAAATGGAATACTACTCAGCCATAAAAAAGAATCAAATCTTGCCATTTGTGACAACATGGATGGACTTGGAGGGTATTATGCTGAGTGAAATAATTCAGACAGAGAAAGACAAATACTGTATGATATCGCCTATATGTGGAATCTAAAAAATACAACAGACTGGTGAATATAACAAAAAAGAAGCAGACTCAGATATATAGAACAAACTAGTGGTTACCAGTGGGGAGAAGGAAAGGGGGAGAGGCAAGATAGGGGTAGGGGATTAAGAGGTACAAACTATTACATATCAAATAAGCTACAAGGATATATTGTACAACACAGGGAATGTAGCCAATATTTTATAATAACTATAAATGGAGTATAACCTTTAAAAATTGTGGGGCTTCCCTGGTGGCGCAGTGGTTGAGGGTCTGCCTGCCAATGCAGGGGACACGGTTTCGAGCCCTGGTCTGGGAAGATCCCACATGCCGCAGAGCAGCTGGGCCCGTGAGCCACAGTTACTGAGCCTGCGCGTCTGGAGCCTGTGGTCCGCAACAAGTGATGCCGTGGTGGTGAGAGGCCCGCGCACCGCGATGAAGAGTGGCCCCCGCTTGCCACAACTAGAGAAAGCCCTCACACAGAAACGAGGACCCAACACAGCCATAAATAAATAAATAAAATAAATTTTTTAAAAAAATTGTGAATCACTGTATTGTACACCTGTACCTTATATAACATTGTACATCAACTATACTTCACTAAAATAAATAAATAAAATTATGAAGAAGAAAAACATGTTCTTTTATAAGTATACTTTTCTAAAGGTCATCAGGTGGACACATTTTTTAAAAATTTATCTAACCCATCACCTCCTACATTCACCTACTGATCAATCTTGGTATCTTACAGATAGTGTTGGAGATACAAACCTAGAACGTCAGTCACACCTATAATTGTGGTTGGCTAATAACAATACACCTTTGAATGATAAATTGCTCAAGAATGAGGCAGAGGGCTTATTCATCGTTTGGATTAAAAGAGGTATGTATTATACACACTCAGGTTAATGACTGATAGTATTTACTAGCTCCACTGTACTGGTAATACTGCCAATTCGTTTAATCTTCTAACTTAACCTAAGTCACTCCTCTCTAATCCTGCTGGACATTACCCAGTTTGACCCAGCAGGACTGTCACCTTAGACAGGGATACTGTGCTGTTTGTCACCACATCAGAGGTGGCCTGTACCAGGCCAGGGGGAGCAGTTGTGTATGTTCTGAGGCTCTGTCAACAGCTCAGGGCCACTGTCACCAAGTGGAGGTCATGTGATCCAAACAGCGGCCCATAAATGCAAATACATCAGTCAAGGAGAACGCAACCCGATGCCTCTTCAACGTCATTTCTCCATAGAAGGGAAAGCTTTTTAAATTGAAGTGAAAGAACAAATCCCTCAGCATTATATACTCATAAAACTCAAGAACAATTTGAACAATCAAACATCTTGGGGGTGGGCGTGGCTAGTGTACAGAAATGAAGAGCAGGGCCTGTGGGCGGTGCCCTCAGGCCTGGGCTCACTTTCTAGCTGAGTGACCTTCCCACGCTGCTTCATCTCCAGGCACCATTTTCCTCACTGAGAAACAGAGCTAATTATAGTTCTACCTGTAGCGGTGTGGCCAGTATTGCCCGAGACCACAGGGGTGAAGTTCTCTACGGGGCCTGGCGTAAGCTTGTGCTCAGTAAGCAGGACTTTATTATGTTCACTTCGTCAGGTTTCTCCAGCCACCTTTGCTGAGGTTAACGGCTTTGGCTTCACAGGAGAAAGTTTTAACTCACCCTGATCATCTCCCAGGGGTATAAAGTTGTGTTGCCTCCACCTGGCTCTAATTCCGTCATTTCAGGGCTTCTGGGCAGCGCAGGGCCAGAACCTTTGCTGGGTGATTCCCGCCAGCCTTTCTCTGTCATTTGCTGACACCTCAAGCACCTCATGCCAAATAGAGAGGAAAGGTGGAAAACGTCGGGTGACTTGAATAGACAGTTCTAATCTGGAGAAGATCCCTTTCTTTCCATTTAAGCTCTTTTTCTGCCCGACTCTGAAAGCCAGGCTCTACAGAAACAGTGTCCCCAGTCATCAGAGGGCTGAAGGGGGTGTTGCCAACTCTTCAGTCTCTACGCTCAGATGAGGAGACCGAGGCCAGGCTGGGTGTGGTCAGTACTCTTGGCCCAGCACTGGTAAGTTTTTTTTCTCATGACATTACCCCCTACCCGTTCTTTTCCAATTTCTAAACTAGCTTCATTGGAGAGGCTGCAAATTTTTCTTTCAGAGCCTGCATTTGTATATAAACCAGTGTAAACATCTAAACCAGAATATGTGAGTGGGTTTCCCCGAGTGTACAGACAGATGGATGTTTTTGAGTCACTATCAGTCATTCAGCATCAAATCAAAGTCTCTCTGGGTACATGCATTTTCACACCGTCGCCTTTAACAGGCCAGTGTGTGAGCCCGGAGCAAGTCCCGTGCTGCGTCACTGCATCCTACTTCCGTGGCCTTCCTGACGCGCGAACAATACCCAGCCCTCAGGGGCCGCCCACAGGGGCCGGTGGAGGGCACGGTGACAGCAGCGGCAACTAAGAGGCGGCAGACGCGTCACCCACCGTGTATGCCAGGCAGCCACTAGGGACAGGGTCGACAGAGAGCAAATCCACTGCAGCAGAGCCTGCACCTACGGGGAAAGGAAAGGCACCGTTCACAGCCCGTTTTGGCCACTGTGTATTTAATTCTTTTTATGCTCACTTTTTGTGTGTTATTAGTGACTTTAGGGGTCTATTTGTAAACCTCAGTCAATGACCAAATCTGACCGAATAGAAAGTTCAGATTAGTGGTCACTGGGGTGAGGGTCGGGGTGGGGTAGGGGACAGTGGGCGGTGTGGCCACGAAGAGGCAGCACAAGGGTGACCTTTGGCAGAGGAGTTCTGTACCTTGATCGTGGTGGTGATGGTTACACAAATCTACAGACGTGCTAAAGTTGCACAGAACTATACACACACACAAGCGAGTGCACATGGAACTGGTGGATCTAAGGTCTATGGATTGTGCCCATGTCGATGTCTTGGTTGTGATCACGTGCCATAGTTACCTTAACACGTTCCTGGTGGGGAAACGCAGGTCAAGGGAACACAAGATCTCCTCTACTATTTTTGCGACTTATGGTGACTCTTGAATCATTTTTAGATGAAAGTTAAAAGAAAAAAGTAATGCTCTAACCCACTCCTAACCTCCCATTCTGTTCCTTAGCCAAATAAGGCTCCTTGATTGCTTCTGCCCCCTACCATAAATGTGAGGGGCCCCAGCACACAGCCTGTACCTGGGCTGCACCTGTCACTAGGGACGTAAAATGGCAGAAGGAATGGGAGAATAGAGATGTTTCCAGCTCACAGAATAACGCCGTGAGTTAAATCCTATTACTGGGCTCAGTTCAAGATCTTAGATGTCACCTTACTTGACCTTTTTAGACCCAGACCTATCTTCCAAGGGTCTCTCTTGCTTCTCTGTTCCAGTTCTCAAGGTGCTATGATGACATCTACATCAACCTGAACTAGCATCTTATCACTCTACCATCTTGCCTCTAAAGAGAAGCTCTCCCCTCCTTGGATCTCAGGTTCCTGCCCTAGGTTCTGGCTACAGGGAACAAAGTTACTTCCTCAGAGGCTCTCCACAAGCCTCCTCTTAGCCTAGGGTCCCCTTCACTCTTACTCAGAATGCACACTGACTTACTCCTACCACATGGAATATGCCTCAGCTGCCTCCAGCTGGGACTCTGTGTTCTTATTTTCTGGCTTCTACAGTTTGTACTTGGCCTACTCACCCCATCGAAGTCATTCCTCCAGCTCTGCTTGACTTGGGTTCTAGCTCCATGCTCCCTGGTCCTGACCTGGTCCTCTGAGTGGTTCCCAAATGCCCCGTCATCATCTTAGGCTTTCCCCTCTGCTCACACCCAATTTCTCCCTGGGCACCATGAACCTGGACTCTGCTAAAGCACCTCTTGAATGGTCCTCTGTTGTAATCTACAACTGAATTGTGCATTTTCAGGGGAATATCATAACTCCAACCTATAGGAAAATACACCTGTAGCACCTGTGTATCCATTCCTTCCAATAAAGCCCTAGCTCCTGTTCCTGCTATGAGCAACACAAGATTTTCCAAGGACCAGCGTCTCATCTCTAGAACGTTTTGGTGAGGTACCCACAAGCCCTAGGCAAGCCAGGGTAGGGCCTAGCAGTGGGGCTTTGGGGTCAACATTGCCCCCTAATAATGCAAGGGAATTCTTGGCCCTTCTTCCATTGAGAAGCAAATTATCCGTCATTCATTTATGGAGTGATTTCAGAACCAGGTGCTAGAAATTCAGAGGTGAATAAGACATGTTCTGCCCTCAAGGTCTTATGGACCAACAAAAGTCATATGAAAAGGTTTTGCACAGTTCAAGGCCAAGGTAGTATTTTAACTAGATTGCCCTGTGGGTGGACTTGAGATCAAGAAGACAAGAGGCAAGAAAACTAGTAAAGAAATCCAAGTAAGAGATGAGATGAGCTTCAACAAGGTCAGTTGGAAAGGCTACGAGAGGATGGCAGGAGAAACAACCCGCGGGGCTTGGTGGGTGATCGGATGGGGAGGAGAGGGCAACGAGGAGGAGGCATCCCACCCGTCAGAGCCTTGGTACAGAGCCAGAGAAACCACTGATATGGGAAAACACACCCAGTAGGAGGGCAATGGTCATGGTTCATGGTTAGGTGGGTTGGATTTTTAATAGCACAAGCTCTTTGGTTTCCAGAGATAAGATTCTTGGTCAGATTGGACAGTTCCACCTGGGAATCAGGTCGTGAGGTGTCTAGAGGGAGGAAAGCTGTTACTTTGCCTTCCAGATGGAATTTCTTTCCTGTGGGTAATCATTCTGATTCACCATCCAATGTCATTAATCAAGCCAGAAACCTGTGTTCATCTTGGACACCTCCAGTCCCAAGCAGACCCAGTCCTTACAGTGAGGTATGGGGAAATAATATACCTTGGTTTTGAGAACGTTTGCCTCGTGGTTTTGGTGCATGAGAATGCTCAGAAAGAGGCCCACAAGGAATGGCCCAAATCAGCCGCAGGGATTCGTGTAGTACTCCAAGATATATAACACAGCTGCATTTTCACTGAAAAACACAAGGACGTAAGGCCAAAGGTTACGTTTGATCTGGACATGGAAAAAGGAATCCCTCAGATGTCCACTGGGGCAATCAGCAAACCCAAAGGAAAACTGGGTGTACATTTGTTCATTTCCTCAGTAATAATCCACAGACAGTGACCTCATGATCCTGCCTTGGGCCACAGCTGGCTTCCGAAAATTCCAAATTCCCTTGGGCCCCTCCACACTGGATCCCAAGGAAATATGACGGCTGTGTTCATTTTAAATAGTTGTTTCTGGTGGCTGGTATGCTGGGATAGCTCTAAAAATGTAGTTCCCAGAGGTGAACCTCTTCTGAAAGGAGTGAACCTCTTCATGGAAGCACTTACAAAATTCCGTTGCTTGGGCCACACCCCTAGAGATTCTGACTTAATTGGTCCAGGATGGTGCTTGCTGGAAGCATCAGTGGGATTTCAAATCTCCCCAAGTGACTCTCATTTGCATCTGGAGTTGAGACCAACTGGGCTACACAGGAGCGAGCCTCCTTTTCGGTCACCTGGCTATGCCCACAGAGGCTGATGTCATGATGAGAAGGGCATGATGCTTCCCTGGTCAAAAGGCCTGGGGTGTAGTCAGTCACTCATTCATTCATCTATTCCACTCACAATACATTTTGAGCACTTTTGTGCCAGACACGGTTCTGGGCTATTTTACATCAGGAGGTCAGTGAATGCTGCTCTGAGAAGGTGATGTATGCACAGACACCTATAGGAAGTGAAGGAGCTAGCCCTGCCAAGATCTAGATCCTAAAGGAAAAGTATTCTCCTGTGAGGGAATGGCAAGTGCAAAGGCCCTGAGGAGGGAGCATGCTGGGTGTGTGGAAGGAAGGAGGCCAGTGTGGCTGGTCCTGAGTCAGCAAGCAGGGAAGTGATAGATGAGGTAAGACAGGGATTCTGCCTTGACACCAATGGAGGAATTTGAGCAGATGACTGACAGGATCCGATTTTCATTTTCATCTCTCTGACTGCTGCCTTGAGAATAGATTAGCAGGAAATCTTACCAGTTTTTCCTGTAGAAGACACAGGGTGTTTATAAGGAAGAAGTGTTATATATACCCCCATTGGAAAGGCAAAATAGCATAGTGGGTAAGGTCCTAGGTTCAGCTCACAACTGTGTCACTTACTAGGCGTGTGACCTTGAAGAGGTAACCCCAGCTTCCTTAAATTTCAGTCTCTCCATTCCATAATAGAGATTCCAAGCGGCAGTTCGCCGCTGGAGGAGAAACGCAGTACAGCCACTTGGGGGCGCTCCTTTCCTCCGAGAAGTATTTCAATGGGCAACAGTGAGTTCCCTGTGTTTTCAGAGCAGACCCCCAGCACAAGTTGAAAGGTTCAGAAGTTTGGAAACAAACACGCAATCAACTTTCCCATCAAGGCCGAACCGTTCCCAGCCAGTTTTTCCAGGAGCCGATGTGCACAGTGCAAAGAGCCTGGCATCCATACAGCAGCCCTGCCTGGGAGGTCCTGGCCAGTCCGAGGGCAGGCGAGGGATAGAGCAGGGAGGGCTGGGAACCGCGGTTACCTTGCATCTGACGGAGCTGCCACTGGAAGGTTATAAGCCAGTGTGAGCAGAGCAGAGGCGGTGAAAGATGCCAAGAACAGCGTGGCCCCGAGGAGGACAAGGGCGTGTTGATTTCTGCAAAGAAGAAAGGACGTTCACTTTCCTTCACCGCAAAATTTGTGGACACGAAAGACTTGCAACCTTGGCCATCAGAGGCGCTTCCTGCCAGCCTGCCTTTGAGAGAGGCTGCCGTGGGCGCAGCTGTGGCCGAGTGGGGCCGGAGCTGGGCTGGAGTTAGAGAGCCTCAGTTAGCCTTTAGTCTTGACCATTTACTAGCTGCCGGGCCCTGGGCAGGACCTTGAACTTGAATTTCTTCATCTTCACCCTGAAACTTACTGTGCAGCTCAAAATGAGACCATGCCTGGGAATCTCCCTTGCCACCCATGAAGCGCTGTATGGACAGACGTGGTGGTTGATTCAAGAGAGAGGTGACTGTCAGGCACAGGTGGGACACAGTGATCCTCTGCCCACCCAAACGGAGAATCTGACAAATATCAGGGTGCAGGTAGTTCATGTGGAGGTAGGAATAAGGGATGGGGTTGGAACAGGGAAGCAGGGAAGGCCAATGCAAAGATGCAGTATCATGGTGGCCAATGCCAGAACGTTCTGTGGAGCCTTATGAAATGCAACTCAAAACTAACTGTCCTGGGGGATGAAAGAAAGAAGCATTTTCCTACTGTCTTCTATACCCCCTTGGGTCAAAGGTGGCCCCACAAAAATTAATTCCTCCACAGTCTGGGACTTTGCATGTGTAAGGCTGAGAGGGTTCCTGAAGGAGTCCCAGCTGTAGTATGTGGGCAGTTCTGGGGCAGGAAATGAGATTTCGGGACACAGGCTCAGAGCAAGGCACTGTTTGGTTGTATCTACTTGGAACTGTGAGGGTCGGGACCAGGAGGCTCTGCAGTGGTATGGAAGAATTGTCAAACATGAGTGCCAAACCAACCAGCACAACCCTGCCTTTAGCAGTCCTATTCCAGTGCTTGAAGTTGCCATGGTTCTTCACGAGGAAGGGATGAGATACCGTTTGCTTAACACCACAGTGATACAGGGAGCAAATTATTTTTATCTAGAGTGCCAATTCTAGTTTAGTGTTAATGCTTGGAATGGAAGAGGAGTCCTAGCTCAGTGGTGCAGTGATTGACTAGTAATGTCTGCCATGAGTGTGGGCAGGAGAGGTATGGCAACAATGCTGTATGTTTACCGTGCCTTTTGCCAGACCCTCCAGTTCAGTCCTCCTTGAATTATTAGAATTCTATAAGAGTGTGTTATCTGAAGGAAAAAAAGCCCTATCTTTTATACCTCTTTCCATTTAGAGGCTAAATGCAGTAGCATAGTCACAAGTTTGGGTAGTGCTGGTTTTTAGCTGAGGAATTGAAATCTACCTTCCATGACAACCTCTCGGAAAGATGCTGACATTGGGGCCAGGATGCCTCAGTCATAAGGACACTCAAGTAGGTTCCCACCAGGTCTAGAGTGGGGAGGTACTAAGAACTCACTGTCCTCGGTGGGTGGTAAACCATCCAGTCAGGCCATCCAGTAAAAACCCACATCCACCCAAGGAAATATTTGTTTAACTCCCTGGAGGACTGGAGCCCAAACCATGGCACCTCTTCTCAGGAGTCAGACAAGTCTCCACTAGCTACCACTGCTACAAAGACTCTAATAAAAGCTTCCTAATACAGACTATTAAGGGCTGGATTGTGCCCCCACACACACACACACACCCACCCACCCACATTCTAAACCCCGGGACCTCAGAGTGTGACTCTATTTGGAGATGGGGTCTTTAAGAGATACTTAAGGTGAAATGAGGTCATTGGGGTGGACCCTAATCCAATATGACTGGTGTCCTTATAAGAAGAGGAGATTCAGACACAGATACCCCAGAGGGAAGACCATGTGATGACCCAGGGAGAAGACAGCCATCTACAAGCCAAGGAGAGAGGCCTCAGAAGCAACCAACCCTTTCTCCACTAAACACCCTGACCAGCAGTCAGGGCATCCTGCTGCCAATGCACCTCGGAGAGAGCCAGGAGAGGCTTGCCCTTTCTCCTCGGCCGGGGCTTCAGGACTGGCTGAGCCACGCACCTGCCCACCTGTACCTGCAGGCACCCGCCATGTCTCCAGAGCCCTTCCAGCAGCCATAGCCCATCACAGAGGGCACTGTGCTAGCTCCCATATGTACGATCTCGCTTCCTCCTCTGGCCCTGATGTGAAGTGTATCATCTCCATCTCATAGACATGAACAATGAAGATGAGAGTCCAGCGACTTACACTGGGTCCCCCAGCTGGTAATTTATCAGTCATGATTTGAACCACATCTTCTGACTCAAGCTCACTATACCAGCAAACCACCTCTGTACCTAGTGGAAGCATGGAACGATGTTTTTTAAGTGGTCAGCCAAAAACTCTTCTACATTTTTTTTTTTTTTTTTTAATAAAATCAAGAGAATTTTATTTGTCTATAGCTTTGAGACATGGAGCAAGTCAAAAAGTCTCCAAGCCTCTGTTTTCTTATCTATATAATGAGAATGATAATAGTCTAAGTTTAGTACAGTAGCTTTGACTGAGTTGATTAGATTTAGTAACATCTTAAAATTGTGGATACAATATATATATATGAATAAATATCAGCAAGGTTAAAAACTGAAGCTAAAATCTGCAGCAACCTTGAAAATTACTTTGCCTTCAAAATATAAATATTTTTTTTCCACACACACACACTGTATTTTATTTTTACAAGAGATAAATAGACTGACACCAAGCATTGTACATGGATGACCACAATAAAAGCAACAGTGATTGCAATTACCAAACATGAAACACACTCATACTATGTCATAATATTGACATTCAGTCCAGTAATCCTCCACTGTAACAGCTCCTTTACTTTGCAGTGAAAATTGATTTGTATATTCTTTGCCTCTGAGTCCTTGTGGGATTTTTTTTTTAATTCAGACAGAAATTCACAAAAATTATACTCATCCTCATCAGTTCACTCAGTCCCATGTAATTAATTTTTTTTTCATCTTGATCTTTTGTTAGCACTTTTATGAGTTCATCAGTTTTTCATTAGAGTTCTGAAAATGCTTATTCATTCAGTTCAGCAGTACAGTCAGTTACCAGAAACCTGTACTTGTCAGAGTCTTTTCCATGAATTTCTTGAAGATGAAACCCTTTTATAGGAACATATTTGCAAAATCATCAGAGTACACCCAGAACTGTCTGTAAATGACAAAAGACTTAAAAATGACCATGGTTAAAGATCTGATGAAAGTTCATAATAATGCAGTTGACAAGAAAATTAGTTATTTCTGAGATATACATTTTAAAGTAATAACTAGGATTATTACTTATAACATTATACCAGAACATATAAGATTTTTAGAAGTTTCCTGTAATGTCTGAAATATTTATATTAACATACTTCCATACATATTTCCATACAAATACAAATATAAGATTTTTAGAAATTTCATGTAATGTCTGAAACATTTATATTAACATATTTCCATACATATTTCCATACAAATACAAATATAAGATTTTTAGAAATTTCATGTAATGTCTGAAACATTTATATTAACATATTTCCATACAAATAACCCAATGAAAGTTTAGTATTAGTTGTTTTGTTTGTTTTTTTATACTGCAGGTTCTTATTAGGCATCAGTTTTATACACATCAGTGTATACATGTCAATCCCAATCGCCCAATTCAGCACACCACCATCCCCACCTCACCGCCGTTTTCCCCCCTTGGTGTCCATATGTCCATTCTCTACATCTGCGTCTCAACTTCTGCCCTGCAAACTGACTCATCTGTACCATTTTTCTAGGTTCCACATACATGCATTAATATACGATATTTGTTTTTCTCTTTCTGACTTACTTCACTCTGTATGACAGTCTCTAGATCCATCCACGTCTCAACAAATGACTCAATTTCGTTCTTTTTATGGCTGAGTAATATTCCATTGTATATATGTACCACTACTTCTTTATCCATTCGTCTGTTGATGGGCATTTAGGTTGCTTCCATGACCTGGCTATTGTAAATAGTGCTGCAATGAACATTCGGGTGCATGTGTCTTTTTGAATTACGGTTTTCTCTGGGTATATGCCCAGTAGTGGGATTGCTGGGTCATATGGTAATTCTATTTTTAGTTTTTTAAGGAACCTCCATATTGTTCTCCATAGTGGCTGTATCAATTTACATTCCCACCAACAGTGCAAGGGGGTTCCCTTTTCTCCACACCCTCTCCAGCATTTGATGTTTGTAGATTTTCTGATGATGCCCATTCTAACAGGAGTGAGGTGATACCTCATTGTAGTTTTGATTTGCATTTCTCTAATAATTAGTGATGTTGAGCATCTTTTCATGTGCTTCGAGGCCGTCTGTATGTCTTCTTTGGAGAAATGTCTATTTAGGTCTTCTGCCCATTTTTGGATTGGGGTGTTTGTTTCTTTGATATTGAGCTGAATGAGCTGTTTATATATTTTGGAGATTAATCCTTTGTCCGTTGATTCATTTGCAAATATTTTCTCCCATTCTGAGGGTTGTCTTTTCGTCTTGTTTATGGTTTCCTTTGCTGTGCAAAAGCTTTGAAGTTTCATTAGGTCCCACTTGTTTATTTTTGTTTTTATTTCCATTACTCTAGGAGGTGGATCAAAAAAGATCTTGCTGTGATTTATGTCAAAGAGTGTTCTTCCTATGTTTTCCTCTAAGAGTTTTATAGTGTCCAGTCTTATATTTAGGTCTCTAATCCATTTTGAGTTTATTTTTGTGTATGGTGTTAGGGAGTATTCTAATTTCATTCTTTTACATGTAGCTGTCCAGTTTTCCCAGCACCACTTATTGAAGAGACTGTCTTTTCTCCATTGTATATCTTTGCCTCCTTTGTCATAGATTAGTTGACCATAGGTGCGTGGGTTAATCTCTGGGCTTTCTATCTTGTTCCATTGATCTATGTTTCTGTTTTTGTGCCGGTACCATATTGTCTTGATTACTGTAGCTTTGTAGTATAGTCTGAAGTCAGGGAGTCTGATTCCTCCAGCTCCATTTTTTTGCCTCAAGACTGCTTTGGCTTTTCGGGGTCTTTTGTGTCTCCATACAAATTTTAAGATGATTTGTTCTAGCTCCGTAAAAAATGCCATTGGTAATTTGATAGGGATTGCATTGAATCTGTAGATTGCTTTGGGTAGTATACTCATTTTCACAATGTTGATTCTTCCAATCCAAGAACATGGTATATCTCTCCATCTGTTGGTATCATCTTTAATTTCTTTCATCAGTGTCTTATAGTTTTCTGCATACAGGTCTTTTGTCTCCCTAGGTAGGTTTATTCCTAGGTATTTTATTCTTTTTGTTGCAATGGTAAATGGGAGTGTTTCCATAATTTCTCTTTCAGATTTTTCATCATTAGTGTATAGGAATGCAAGAGATTTCTGTGCATTAATTTTGTATCCTGCAACTTTACCATATTCATTAATTAGCTCTAGCAGTTTTCTGGTGGCAGTTTTAGGATTCTCTATGTATAGTATCATGTCATCCGCAAGCAGTGACAGTTTTACTTCTTCTTTTCCAATTTGTATTCCTTTTATTTCTTTTTCTTCTCTGATTGCCGTGGCTAGGACTTCCAGAACTATGTTGAAGAATAGTGGTGAGAGTGGACATCCTTGTCTCGTTCCTGATCTTAGAGGAAATGCTTTCAGTTTTTCACCATTGAGAATGATGTTTGCTCTGGGTTTGTCATATATGGCCTTTATTATGTTGAGGTAGGTTCCCTCTATGCCCACTTTCTGGAGAGTTTTTATCAGAAATGGGTGTTGAATTTTGTCAAAAGCTTTTTCTGCATCTATTGAGATGATCATATGGTTTTTATTCTTCAATTTGTTAATATGGTGTATCACATTGATTGATTTGCGTATATTGAAGAATCCTTGCATCCCTGGGATAAATCCCACTTGATCGTGGTGTATGATCCTTTTAATGTGTTGTTGGATTCTGTTTGCTAGTATTTTGTTGAGGATTTTTGCATCTATATTCATCAGTGATATTGGTCTGTAATTTTCTTTTTTTGTAGTGTCTGTCTGGTTTTGGTATCAGGGTGATGGTGGCCTCATAGAATGAGTTTGGGAGTGTTCCTTCCTCTGCAATTTTTTGGAGGAGTTTGAGAAGGATGGGTGTTAGCTCTTCTCTAAATGTTTGATAGAATTCACCTGTGAAGCCATCTGGTCCTGGACTTTTGTTTGTTGGAAGATTTTTAATCACAGTTTCAATTTCATTACTTGTGATTGGTCTGTTCATATTTTCTGTTTCTTCCTGTTTCAGTCTTGGAAGGTTATACCTTTCTAAGAATTTGTCCATTTTTTCCAGGTTGTCCATTTTATTTGCATAAAGTTGCTTGTAGTAGTCTCTTAGGATGTTTTGTATTTCTGCGGTGTCTGTTGTAACTTCTCCTTTTTCATTTCTGATTTTATTGATTTGAGTCCTCTCCCTCTTTTTCTTGATGAGTCTGGCTAATGGCTTATCAATTTTGTTTATATTCTCAAAGAACCAACTTTTAGATTTATTGATCTTTGCTATTGTTTTCTTTGTTTCTATTTCATTTATTTCTGCTCTGATCTTTATGATTTCTTTCCTTCTGCTAACTTTGGGTTTTGTTTGTTCTTTCCCTAGTTTCTTTAGGTGTAAGGTTAGATTGTTTACTTGAGATTTTTCTTGTTTCTTTAGGTAGGCTTGTATAGCTATAAACTTCCCTCTTAGAACCGCTTTTGCTGCGTCCCATAGGTTTTGGGTCGTCGTGTTTTCATTGTCATTTGTCTCTAGGTATTTTTTTATTTCCTGTTTGATTTCTTCAGTGATCTCTTGGTTATTTAGTAACGTATTGTTTAGCCTCCATGTTTTTGTCTTTTTTACGTTTTTTTCCCTGTAATTCATTTCTAATCTCATAGCGTTGTGGTCAGAAAAGATGCTTGATATGATTTCAATTTTCTTAAATTTACTGAGGCTTGATTTGTGACCCAAGATGTGATCTATCCCTGAGAGTGTTCCGTGCGCACTTGAGAAGAACGTGTAATCTGCCGTTTTTGGATGGAATGTCCTATATATATCAATTAAATCTATCTGGTCTATTGTGTCATTTAAAGCTTCTGTTTCCTTATTTATTTTCATTTTGGATGATCTGTCCATTGGTGTAAGTGAGGTGTTAAAGTCCCCCACTATTATTGTGTTACTGTCAATTTCCTCTTTTATAGCTGTTAGCAGTTGTCTTATGTATTGAGGTGCTCCTATGTTGGGTGCATATATATTTATAATTGTTATATCTTCTTCTTGGATTGATCCCTGGATCATTATGTAGTGTCCTTCCTTGTCTCTTGTAACATTCTTTATTTTCAAGTCTATTTTATCTGATATGAGTATAGCTACTCCAGCTTTCTTTTGATTTCCATTTGCATGGAATATCTTTTTCCATCCCCTCACTTTCAGTCTGTATGTGTCCCTAGGTCTGAAGTGGGTCTCTTGTAGACAGCATATATATGGGTCTTGTTTTTGTATCCATTCAGCCAGTCTATGTCTTGGTTGGGGCATTTAATCCATTCACGTTTAAGGTAATTATCGATATGTATGTTCCTATGACGATTTTCTTAATTGTTTTGGGTTTGTTTTTGTAGGTCCTTTTCTTCTCTTGTGTTTCCCACTTAGAGAAGTTCCTTTAGCATTTGTTGTAGAGCTGGTTTGGTGGTGCTGAATTCTCTTAGCTTTTGCTTGTCTGTAAAGCTTTTGATTTCTCCATCAAATCTAAATGAGATCCTTGCTGGGTAGAGTAATCTTGGTTGTAGGTTCTTCCCTTTCATCACTTTAAGTATATCATGCCACTCCCTTCTGGCTTGCAGAGTTTCTGCTGAGAAATCAGCTGTTAACCTTATGGGAGTTCCCTTGTATGTTATTTGTCTTTTTTCCCTTGCTGCTTTCAATAATTTGTCTTTGTCTTTAATTTTTGCCACTTTGATTACTATGTGTCTCGGCGTGTTTCTCCTTGGGTTTATTCTGTATGGGACTCTCTGCGCTTCCTGGACTTGGGTGGCTATTTCCTTTCCCATGTTAGGGAAGTTTTCGACTATAATCTCTTCAAATATTTTCTCTGGTCCTTTCTCTCTCTCTTCTCCTTCTGGGACCCCTATAATGCGAATGTTGTTGTGTTTAATGTTGTCCCAGAGGTCTCTTAGGCTGTCTTCATTTCTTTTCATTCTTTTTTCTTTAGTCTGTTCTGCAGCAGTGAATTCCACCATTCTGTCTTCCAGGTCACTTATCCGTTCTTCTGCCTCAGTTATTCTGCTATCGATTCCTTCTAGTGTAGTTTTCATTTCAGTTATTGTATTGGTCATCTCTGTTTGTTTGTTCTTTAATTCTTCTAGGTCTTTGTTAATCATTTCTTGCATCTTCTCAATCTTTGCCTCCATTCTTATTCCGAGGTCCTGGATCATCTTCACTATCATTATTCTGAATTCTTTTTCTGGAAGGTTGCCTATCTCCACTTCATTTAGTTGTTTTTCTGGGGTTTTTTCTTGTTCCTTCATCTGGTACATAGCCCTCTGCCTTTTCATCTTCTCTGTCTTTCTGTAACTGTCAACTCTTCTACATTTGAAGTTAGGAAGCTTCACATACTTCAGATATGCATGTAAATAGACAGATCTGCCTTTTAAAAAACTGTTCAATTCTTAGGATACATTAAAATTTGGAGGGACTTCCCTGGCAGTCCAGTGGTTAAGACTCCACACTCCCAATGCAGAGGGCATGGGTTTGATCCCTGGTTGGGGAACTAAGATCCCACGTGCCATGCAGCACCACCAAAAAAAAAAAATTGGATGCATTTTCCTTGCCCAGGATGCTTGAGTCTTTGCATGTGGCTGGAGTGGGCAACATCATGGGTCAGCCTGTGATTTAAATGTCTCCTTGCAAAGGGCATTAACAGGTAATCGTGAAACAGAGCTGGTCAACACATATTTGGAATTCAGCTCCACTGCTAGTAATCAAAGACTTACAAATTAGATGTGAAAAATAAATTTTTCTTACATACCTTAAAATAACAAGGTTTGCATTTTGGGTTTTTGTAAAATTATTAATAGTCCATATTGGCAATGGTGTAATTAGATGGCCAGAGGACTGAATATTGATACAACCTTTAAGGAAAGCAATTTGTCATCATGCTTCAAAAGCCCAAATGACTCATGCCCTTTGACCCAGTAATTCTTCTTAAGGATATGCATTCTAGAAATATCAGAGTTGGAGACAAATGGTTACCACGAAAATGTTTATGAGACTGTTATTTATAAAATTGGAAATAATCTAAGTATTTACCACTAGGGGAAGATATAGGTAAACTATAGTTCATTCATGAAATGGAATGTTATACAGACATTAAAAGTATGTTAACTTAAAAAATAAAATAGGGGCTTCCCTGGTGGCACAGTGATTGAGAATCTGCCTGCCAATGCAGGGGACACGGGTTCGAGCCCTGGTCTGGGAAGATCCCACATGCCGCAGAGCAGTTAGGCCCGTGAGCCACAACTACTGAGCCTGCGGGTCTGGAGCCTGTGCTCCGCAACAAGAGAGGCCGCGATAGTGAGAGGCCCACGCACCACGATGAAGAGCGGCCCCCGCTTGCCGCAACTAGAGAAAGCCCTCACACAGAAACGAAGACCTAACACAGCCATAAATAAATAAATAAATAAATAAAAATATAAATAAATAAATAAAAATGTAAATAAATAAAATATAAATAAAAAATATAAATATATTAATAAATAATTAATTAATTTAAAAAAATAAAATAATATAGGAAAATGCTTATATCATAAAACTATTAGAAGAAAGATCTAAAGTATATATGCAGAATCCTTTCGTGTATAAAACACTGTGCAAAATAAAAGATCAGAAGAATAAACATCAAAATATGGATAGCAAAATCACCTCTCCCTGAGTGAGGAAACAGGTCTAAAGTGATTGGTTTTTTCCCTTTTTCATCCTTAAATTTTCCAATGTTTCTTAAATTGAACATGTATTTTAACAAAAAGAATAATATATCTTTTCAAATATGGCACGGACGATCCACAAACTATAATTCTCCCGTGCATTACCGAGGCCTTAAGAGTTTTTCTAAAACTAACAAAAAAATTAAGGTGATAAACATGCAACGTGGGGAAGCAGGTACACTGATGCATTGCTTGGGACACTATAAATTACTCCACTCTTTTTGAAGAGTAATCTCACAATATGTAACAAGCACCGCAGAATTGTTCCTACCCTTTGACCTAGTAATTCCACTTGGAAATAACCCCCCAAGGAAATAAGTACAGAAGAGGAAAAAGTGGCGTGTTCAAAGACATTCGTTGGGGTGCCATTTATAATCATAAAAAATTGGAAACAATCTAGGCGCCCACCACAAAAAACGGTATATAAATCCTAAAACTGACAAGTAAGCAGGTCATGTCCAGATGCGGAAATGTTTCTAAGAACAGTGAAATGGAAAAAAAACCTGAGACTAGATATAACAGACACACTGATGATAACTCTGCAAAAATACAGACTGATTGTGTAGGACGAGGATTAGAGGAGAACTTAGAAGAAGTAAACAGTGGCGGGTTTGGTGTCCACGCTCTTCTGGAAAGTTCGTTTCCTAAATCGTAAAAGCTGCTTTGCCCAGAACTGGATACTCTCTTAACAGTCTTATGAAAGAGGCCACACGGGGAGAAACACTTGTTCCAATTAGACTCACTTTCCGTGGAAGAAGAGGATCACCGGGGTCATGAGATGGAACTGAAAGTCATTGGCAAGATACCACGTCCAGCCGTTGCACTGGAAAGAAACCAGCAAAGGTCACTTCTCTCCTTTATGTACCAGCTCTGCTCCACATCGGGTCACCTTCCTGGACCAGGGGGAGGAACTCAGTAGGCGGGTGGGCGAGATTTCCACGGGAATAGAAAGGACTTTGAGTTACAGACATTTCACATACCTCATCTCAGCTAATCGTTATAACAATCCCGGGGGAGTAGATATTATTACCATTTTACAAACTGGAGGTTCAGACAACTTTTCTCTCTTGTTGAAAACAACAATAATAGCTAATCTCCCAGGACAGTGGTGGGAACTAAATTCCATCACGTTTCACGGAGGTAAGGATTAATTATCCTTATGGTGCGCTGGAGTCAGAGGGTCGATGTTGTTCTCTCTTCCTTGCCTTCCTGCCCTCCCGCAACTCCAGGTGGAGAGAATGTGTTCATTTAGAACGGAGGCCTGGCTGCAGGCGAGCTTTTGTGGGAAACCCCAGAGGTCCCACGCCTGATTGACAGGAGATCGGCCGGCCAAAGCCACCAGGCGGTTACCTGTATTTCTAACTCAATGTGAGGCAATTCCCTCGGGCAGTTCTCTCCAGGGCTTCAGAGATAAAAGGCGCCTTGGCCTCCCCTCCCACGCCCTCGGTCCCAGGGAGACCAGACTTATCCGAGAGAAGTGACAGCTTTCCTTGTCCCACGTATGGCCCAAGCCAGTCTGACTCTGGGAAAACAGCCCAGCCTCTCCTCCTGGACCCCGTCGCAGACGTGGGTCCACCTGAAGGCAGTTAGACAGCGATGTGCACCCCGTCGAAGCTGCTGGGCACTTGGGAACTAAAGGCAGCCGTCTGGTTGGCCAGCGGTTACGCGGGCCCCGCTGTAGCGATGCTCCTTTCAGCTGTGCTTTCCAGGCGGAAGCAGTGACATGGTTTAATTACAGCTATTTCACTTCCAGTTGCTCCAGGCTCATTAGGAGGAAACTAGGGCTTTCAGGAAGCCAGGACCAACATATACAGGCGTTGTTGCTCTGTCAGATCTGGCTGGACATGGGATAGGATTCATTCTGGGGAGCGGGTGGTACCACGTTCCGTCTCATTACTGGTTCTCTGCGCGGAGGTGAAGAAAGCGTCCTTCCGCCTGGGGCGACACGGACCGGAACGGGACCGTGATGGGGCGGCAGGAGCTGCGTCCGGGGCAGGCACCGAGATGGTTGCCCCCCCAGACCCACCCCCTGCCCCCGCTCCGCTTGCACAGCAACTGCCCCGTCAGGGATGGCGCCGTAACTCCCACCCCATCCCCAGAGGCGAGTCTTCCCCCCCACAGCATCACTACTACTCCAGAGAATATGCCAGAAGAAAGCGGATCAGACTCAGGTTGGCTCTGGGAAAGTTCACCAAACCACGTGAAGGGAGACACCGGATTGCACCTCTCTGCCCTTTCACGGCCAATGACTTAAACTCACCGCATCCTGGACCGACAGGAAGTTATCTAGCAACAGCAAATACGGCCAGCACGCTTGCTGGCAGTTCTCCAGGTGGAACTCGGGCACTTCCCAGACGGGTCTCCAGGGCACAAGGGAGAACAATCTAACCGAAAAGCACGCTGAATACAGGTGAAGAGGCTGCAACCTGGCAGGAAAAAGCTGGGCGAGAGGGTGACTCTCCACAGAGGCTCCGTTCGGTCCCCTGGGTGGGCACATAGCGATGACAGATAAGATGTTCGAAAACAGATTGTACTGCGTGGGCGACCACCTCCCCACACACCCCTCAAACCTGCATACATTTGTGGGTTCAAAAGCTTTTCTTGAGCACCTGTCATGTGCTGGCGCAGGTGCTACTTATGCAAAACTACTGTTATTCACTGAGCAAGTCATACGTGTCAGCCACTGTGCTAGGAGCTTTCTAAACCTCAAAATACTCCTGTCAGGTAACTATGACCTCGATTTTACTAATGAGGAAATTATAGCTCAGAGAAGTTTGAGTCACTTGCCCCAGATGGTCCAACCACATAGCAGTACTGAGATCTGATATTGTTGCGTGTTCCTTCCACGAGGCCTCCCTAGATGAAAATCACTTTCCAGTCTCCCTTTTCTCCTCCTTCCCTTCCTCACTTTATTTCTTCTTTCCATCCCTCATACACCACCTGCTTCCAAGCAGGATTTGCAGCAGCTACAATGATGATGAATAAGGCACTAGATGTCTAGACCGGGGCTGATCAATAGAATATAATTGAAGACAAGTCGGCCACTTAGCTAACATCTTCTAGTGGCCACATTTTAAAAAGTCAAAAGTACAATTAATTTTAATAATATACTTTTTTAGCCAATATATTCAAAATATTATCATTTCAACAGATAACCAATATAAAAAAATATTGAGCTATTTTACATTATTTTTCTTTTACTGAGTCTTTGGTTAGCCGCACCATGCAGCTTGCGGGATCTCAGTCCCTGGGCCGGGGATTGAACCCAGACCACGACAGTAAGAGTGCAGTGTCCTAACCACTAGACCACCAGGGAACTCCCTTACCAAGTCTTTAAAAGCCGGTGTGTATTATACATTTGTAGTACATCTCACTGGTCCACCCGTGTCTGGTGGCCCTTATTGGACACCGTGGGAGGCACGTGCAATTCTGGCATGGATTCTGGGTAGGCCTCCATCAGAGCCCTCTTTTGTAAAGAACCTATGTAAGACTGCAAGTTTGTGCAACAAGGATAGAGCACGTGGCCCAGCAGCACCTCTGAACATCTCGGAAGGGGCGTCAGGGCCTGGGGTGGGGTATGACAGACAGGGAGGGCAGGGCTGCTGGAGGAGCAACCCCCCGCAGAGATGGGGGTCAGCACCCTGCCTCTGGTCTGCACCCAGACCCGGACCTGTGGGACTCTTCTCCTACCCACAGTGATAATATCCTTCACAGAGAGCGTCAGGTGGGCGGGAGGGTGGTGGGTACTGAGGAACAGAGCTGAAATTGCTGATCAGATTCAGAGAGAAAGGACACCAGCTATGCCAAGATGCAACTTCCCAGATCAGCTCAGGCGACAGCCACAGAGCCCTCACTGGGTCCTGGGTCCTGCCAGATGAGCCATCTGACCACACTGCTTTGCAGCTGCTCCCACAGGCCCTGGGCTCTCACCTCCCGGCCTCCCTTCCCACCATCTGTCCCCTCCATCTCCCCAGGGAGAGTAAGTCAGCGCCCTGCTCCCCTCTGAACCAGGGTTCAGGTCAGATGTCCTCAGGAGGGAGCAGGGTAGAGGCCAGTGTCCAGCCCCAGGCAGCCTCCGAGCTGGGGCCAGTGGGGGTGGGTGGAGGCTGGTGGGTGGACCGTGCCTGGGGAGGTACAGGGGAAGGAACGTGAAACATGATTTCTAGTTTTGTCTAAATTTTCCACACTGAGAAAATCATATAATTTCTCCCTTTGCTCTTCTATGGAAAAGGGGGCCGATGGTTCCTTAAATTCTTCTAAGAAGGAGGGTGATTCCTGCCTCCTAAGATTTTCTGAGAATCAAAGGAGATCAATAAGAAAACTGAAACGTGGGAAGCGTCATATAAATGTACATGCGCTTCATTTTTGTCCGAGCTTGAAGATTTAAAGTCAAAGTGGGTTTTCAAAGATTAAAAAGTGTGATACCAGCCAGTGTCACGGGGGTGTGAGAAGCAGGCCTTCTCGTACCTGGCGGGTGGGAAAGTCCATTGGAAGATATCCATCAGAACGTTAGATGCACCAAATTATGGATTCCACTTGTAGGAATTTACCCTGCAGACGTGCCCAGACAACTGCGCAAAAATGTATAGACTTTGTATCATCGTCTAAGATTGCAAAAAACTTGGAAATTACTTTCATGCCCATTCATGGGGACCGGTTAAATACGTGATGGATGGGCCACCCACATGACGTCATCCCAGGCAACCTTAAAATCAGTGAGGTGAGCCCTTGCATGCAAATAGAGAAACATGCCGGCACTAAGTCGTTGAATAAAAAAAGCCATGTGCAAAATACTGCTGCATTAAGTGTAATCCTATTCATGGGGACAGGGTAGGGGGTGGGGAAAGTACATGTAAATAATACGTGGAAAATCCCTGCAAGAATGAATTCATAAGAAACTGTTAACACAGGTGTCCTGTGGGAGGTAAGACTGGAAGGGGTGCCTTTATTTTTAGTACATGACCTCTGTTTTAGTTAGACATTATTATCAACAATTTTTTTAATCTACTGAACTAATTTTTAACATGTGGCTCCTAGTTGGAATAATCACAGAGCTGTAAGGGTCTGGAGCCTCGACTCTCCTCGTTCCCGTGAGATAACATCTGTAAGGGCTTACCCCTAGAAACTGGGTTTTTGCCTTTTCTCTAATTTGCAGTAGCCTGCACTTGGGCCCCCCTCTTCTGCCCTCTCCCCAGTCTATTCTCTGCCCTGCAGCCAGAGTGATGCTTACAAAATGTAAATCTGACCATGCCACTCCCCTACAGGTATCCTCTGAAGGCTTCTGCTCTCAGAATAAGTGGAAAGTCCTAAAGACAGCCCACTGGCCCTATAGACCTGGGCCATCACCTGCTCCCCTCCCCTCCCCTCCCCTCCCCTCCACCTCTCTGCCCTCATTCCTTCTGTTCTCCAAGACGCTTGCTCCACTATGGCACCTTTGGGCTCCTTGAGATTCTGCAAACACATCAACCACGGCTCCCTCCTCAGGACATTTGCTCTTGGTTCCCTTTCGTGGATCCTTCTTTGCTCACGGAATTCTTTTTGCTTAGAACATTCCTTTAATTCCTTCAGGGTTCTCGATAAATGTCACCTTCCCTGACTACCTTTCCAGAGGAAGACCCTCTGTCTTGCTTCCTTCTCCAAATTATCACTTTGTGGCACTTATCATCACCGACCTATTATAAATGGACTTGCGTATTGCAACTTAGTGTTGCATATTTGTTTATTTATCTATTGTCTATCTCTAGTCACTAGACTGTAACCCCGATGCCAGAGGCACTTGCATGGCTTCTCAACTGCTGAATCCTCAGAGCCTAGAACGGTGCCTGGTACATAGTGGACCCTCAATAAATACAGAAAGAGCGAGTGAGCAAATGATCTTACTTTCACTCTTCTTGGAGTTAAAAAGGCAAGTAATAAATCATAATTGAGTAAGAACAGTGGGTCTTGCCATCATGAATGAGAACATCAGAATAGCTAGGAGCATGGCTGCTTTTTCACTGGGTTTACCTTAAAGAGGGTGTTTTAAGGTTGGTGATGCTTCCCTTATTTTTCTTTTGTCTGTGTGTTTATTTTGTTTTGTTTTTGGTGTGTTTTGTTTTATTAGCCACACCACTCGGCTTGTGGGATCTTAGTTCCCCAACCAGGGATTGAACCCGGGCCCTCGGCAGTGAAAGCGCAGAGTCCTAACCACTGGACCGCCAGGGAATTTTCCTACTTCCCCTATTTTTCAACAAAGTTTTGCCCCGGGTTGGGCTCACTCTCTTCCTGGCTCCCATCTGGCACTCTTCCAGAGCTCCCCATCTCAAAAAATCATTACCATCCTCCATGTCGCTTGAGCTGGAAAAGCTGAGTGTCCTTGATTGGCCCTCTCTCCATTGCCACTGCCCATCGCCAGTGCACATCCTGCAACAAGTTACTCACTGGGGTCCTCGCTGCCATCTTGCTCCATGAGGCCTCACCACCTCACCCCCCCACGCTGTGCTCCCTCTGCCCCCCACAACTGCTTTATCTGCAGTCTGTAAAACACGTCTTGCTCTTCAATCCCCAGCTCCAGGATTTTTCTTCTGAAGCAAGTTTCCCAGGCAGAACCCACCATGCCATTGGATCCCACACCCCAACCCCTAACAACCCATCTTGGCATTTATCACTAAGAACCCTTGGCCTGCATGCCAGTCCCTCTCCTCCAGAAGACCACAGGGCAGGACAGGCTACTCAACCCAGTGCCACGTGCCCAAAAGATATTGAAAGAGCAAGCATTCTGTCAAGCGTTCAGAACGAGGACTAGATTTATAGAGCTTGGGGCATGCGGGATCTTCTGCCGCGGCACTCGGGCTCTTTGTTGTGGCGCGCGGGTTCTCTCAAGTAGTGGTGTGCAGGTTTAAAAATTTTTTTCTCTCTATACTTGTGGCGTGCGGGCTCCAGAGCACGTGGGCTCTGTAGTTTGTGGCACTCAGGCTCTCTCGTTGAGCCGTGAGGGCTCAGTAGTTGTGGCGTGTGGGCTTAGTTGCCCCTCAGCATGTGGGATCTTAGTTCCCCGACTAAGGGATCGAACCTGCGTCCCCTGCATTGGAAGGCAGATTCTTTACCACCAGACCACCAGGGAAGTCCCTATTTTCATTTTTGAGATGAGAAAACTCAAGCACAGAAAGGTTGAGACACTTACTCAAGGTCACACAGCTGGTAAATGATTGAGCCAGAATGCAAGCCCAGGCAGACCAGAGTCAGACCTTACCTAGTCCATTTGACGAACTCAGAAGATTGTTTCAATGCTTCCCTTCCTGTTTTGTGACAGTGCCGTGTAACAAGAGAGCCATGGACCCTAAGTAATGAGATCTGGGCTCAGCAACAAACCATGATTTAGAAAGTGTATAAATGAAGGGTTTGGGTTACGTGAGTTGAAGTTCCCTTTTCTCCTTAAACTTCTGCTGTCTCATTACATGACTGCCACTCTGCTATCCCATTGGTTCCATATTCTGTCCCAATATTGTATTCCTTTCTGCTCTGACCAACCACACATTAATTCTGCTTGACAGCGGAATGACCATCATCCCAAGCTTCAAACAGCCCCTCTCCCAGTTGTATCTTATTCTATTTTTATCATTTCCATTAGTCTCTTATTTACAGGATCCAATTGCTATTAATTTATATGAGCCATACAAATTCTGTCGAACATAGATTCCATGAGAATCTGACTGTATGTTTATTGAAATGTGCTGTCCATCAGCTGAGGAATAAGGGTGTTTTTGCTGGTTTAATATAGTTCAAATTCTATTAGGACAAATACCATGAATAGGGCTTCCCTGGTGGCGCAGTGGTTAAGAATCCGCCTGCCAATGCAGGGGACACGGGTTCGAGCCCTGGTCCAGGAAGACCCCCCATGCCGCGGAGCAACTAAGCCTGTGCACCACAACTACTGAGCCTGTGAGCCACAACTACTGAATCCCGCATGCCTAGATCCCATGCTCCACAACAAGAGAAGCCACCGCAATGAGAAGCCCATGCACCACAACAAAGAGTAGCCTCTGCTCGCCACAACTAGAGAAAGCCTGCGCACAGCAACGAAGACCCAGTGCAGCCAAAAATAAATTAATTAATTAATTAATTTTTTAAAAAAAGAACAAATGTGCTTCCTCTTGCAAAAGAAGGCTGTGTGTGTGTTGGGCAGGACTTGGAAGGGATCAGGGAGGGTTGGAGAATGCCTTTATTCTCTTCCAACAAGAGTTTCTTTTGAGATGCAGCAAGTTGGATTCACTATAATAGGAACAAAATTTATAGAGACATGTAAAAGAGAGTGCTGAGTTGAGGAAGTAGCACAGCCAATTCTGATTCCAGCCTCCTCTTAATTTCCGGAAAGAATGAATCAGGGTCTCACTCTGTGTGCGGGCATGCACCATCCTAAGTTCACAAAGACAGAACAAAGAGAAAGGCTGGCAGGAAAACAGACTCTGAGCAAGAGAACTCGTTCCAGGAGGCTAAACAGACCCAGTGACCTAAACAGACTGGGAAAGAATAAAATCCTGCAACACAGATGTATGAAGTCAGCCTGAGAGATAGAAAAGGATTGCAAAACCATCACCAGTGATAATCAGAAGTCTTTAGTATTACTGTGTAAATATATTAGTGACTTAGTGGTTAAGACATAGATTTCCCATGAAAAAACATTATATTTCAGTTCTGATTCTAACTTCCCTAATTGGGAGGACTTGGGCAAGTTATTTCATCTCTAAACATCAACTTCCTTATCTGTAAAAATGGGCCCGATATTGCTTCCAACTTTATAGGTTCATTGTGAGATTTGTATGAGATAAAAGATTTTAATCTCTTAGCACAGTGGCAATACTACATATCACTGTTAGTAATATTTCCATTGTTTGAATGAAAATTTTATTTAAAAGACGATGTGCACTTTCTAAAGTAATAAAATGAAAATTGGAAGGGGAAAAAGAAAAAACAGTTACTGAGACTGGCAATGAGAAACAGAAGCAAATAGGAATAAAGAAAAAAGAAACGTTATGTCTTGGTCTCTTGCACTGTGTCAGGATCTGTTGGCTCCCACCCTCTGCCACTCTCAGCTTCTCACGCCAGGGCTGGCACGGTGGTTCTCAGACGTTACCGGGCAGCATCTTCACCTGGAGGGCTTGCTACAGTCAGAGGGCCTGATTCAGTGGACCTGGGGTGGGGCCCGAGAATCTGCATTTCTGACAAGCTTCCAGATGATGCTGGAAGAGACCATATTCTGAGAAGCACTGATAAAAGCAAGCACTCCCTGGGCCCCAGACTGAGCCCAGGGTCAGGTATGTCATCTTTATAATAAAAAGGGTGGGGCTTCCCTGGTGGCGCAGTGTTGAGAATCTGCCTGCCAATGCAGGGAACACGGGTTCGAGCCCTGGTCTGGGAAGATCCCACATGCCGCGGAGCAACTGGGCACATGAGCCACAACAACTGAGCCTGCGCGTCTGGAGCCTGTGCTCCGCAACAAGAGAGGCCGCGATAGTGAGAGGCCCGCACACCGCGATGAAGAGTGGCCCCCACTCGCCGCAACTAGAGAAAGCCCTCGCACAGAAACGAAGACCCAACACAGCAAAAATAAATACATTTATAAAGTTCCTACCAAAAGTCTAAAAAAAAAAAAGGGGGGGTGCTTATTTGTAGTTTTCTTGGACATCTGAAATCTCTGTAGCCTTGGCCTGTGTTTTGGATAACTCCAGGCTGACCCAGTGGCTCTCTGTTGTCTCTGATTCCCACTGATGGCCCTGGGATGACTAGTGGCCTTCATGCCCTTCATTCTTCCCTCCTAGTGGCAAGTCTCCAGCTTGAGTTTTGCTTTGGTTCCAGCCAACCTGATCTGTCCTCGCCAGCTCCCCTCCCCGGGCTTGGAGCTCTGCCAACCAGCCCTAGCCAGACTAAGGCATCTTTTTCTTGTTCTTACTAGTCTCCTTGCAGGGAACAGAGCTCTGGTCTTTGAACTGCTGTCCCCTGGGCGGACCTCCCCAACCTCCAGAGCCTCCCACCCTGCACTTGGACTTCAACTGCCTGGTTAGACCCAGCTATGCCCTCTTGGAGTGTCTGGTGCCCAGTGGTTCCCACATCGTGGCCTTGTTCAGTGCAGACGGTAGACTCTGACCCTTGCCTGTCTGGCTACTCTCTGTTGTCACTCTGGCCACCTTCGAGCATGAGCTGCTGCCCTAGTGGTCAGGTCTCAGCTCATTCTGTACCCTACTTCCTCTGCATTACCCCCAAGAACCTACCACGCCGGAGTCATAAAACAATTCAGAAGTCATTTCGACAACTACTTATTGAGCAGTACTATAAGCCTAGCGCTGCTTTAGGCGCTGATGACAGCAGTACCCAAAACAGAAAAATCCTGCCTTCTATTCCAGTGGAGAGAGACAGAAAATAAATATATAAATAAAGTGGCATCTATAGTCTGTTAGATAAAGAAAAACGATAAATCAGGACACATGAAGTCTTATATGTGGAATCTAAAAAAATGCAACAAACTGGTGAATATAACAGAAAAGAAGCAGACTCACAGATAGAACAAACTAGTGGTTACCAGTGGGGAGAGAGGGGAGGGGCAAAATGGGGTGGGGAAGGGTGGTACAAACTACTGGGTGTAAGACAGGCTCAAGGGTGTACTATACAGCACAAGGAATATAGCCAATAGTTTGTAATAACTGTAAATGGAAAGTCACCTTTAAAAACTGTATAAACATTTTTGGGACTTCCCTGGTGGCACAGTGGTTAAGAATCCGCCTGCCAATGCAGGGGACACAGGTTCGATCCCTGGTCCGGGAAGATCCCACATGCCGCAGAGCAACTAAGCCCGTGCGCCCCAACTACTGAAGCCCGTGCACCTAGAGCCCATAATCTGCAACAAGAGAAGCCACCACAATGAGAAGCCTGGGCACCGCAACGAAGAGTAGCCCCCGCTCGCCGCAACTAGAGAAAGCCTGCGTGCAGCAACGAAGACCCAACACAGCCAAAAATAAATTAAATAAAGAAATAAATTTACTTTAAAAATTGTATAAACATTTTTAAAAATTAAAAATATATATAAAATAAAATAAATAAAGAGGACAAGGAAGGCCTGCTGTGAAGGTGACATCTGAGTAAAAACCTGAAGGAGGAGAGGGAGCAAGCCACCAGGATAGCAGAAAAGTAAGTGCTGCAGAAAATGGACGGTTATTTGTAATCCCTGTTTGGGAGCTAGTTCTCACCTAATCCAGTGGCTCATACACTTTTTAATGTCATGGACTTGTAAAAAAATTTTTTTAATGAGGCACGATCAGAAGATGGCTCTGTTGTTTGGCCAACACCAAGCTCTCCAGCACCCATCAGTATGTGCCTTCCTTTTCGGCCATTGCCAGCATCCTACATAGACATGTCCTTGAATCGCCTCTCTTTAATGACCTCTCTGATCCCCACTAACCATCTCGCTCTACTCCCCAGTCAGTGACTCCACATCTTTCCATCCTCGCCCCGATCCAGCCAGGCTTCCTTTTCCATCGTTCCCCGGAGGCACTGTGGACAAGGTCACCAGGAGACCTTCATGTTGCCAAAGGCAAAGATTACTTCTTGGCATATTCAACTCCCCCAGCGTGAGCCCCGTAGACCACACCCTTCCTTCTTGAACTGCTCTCTTCTCTTGGTTTCCTGGTCCCTGAGGTGTCTTACTTGTCCTCCCATTTCACAGGTCCCTCATTCTCTGACTCCTCTGGGGCTCCTCCCCTTTTTCCCAGCTTCTACAGATTGGGACACCAGAGGTCCTAGGATTCAGTGCCAAGGCTTTAAATGCTGCATGGATCCCAAGGACTCCAAGATTTCCATCTCCAACCTTGACATTTCCACTGATCTCCAGACTTACACAGTGAACTGCTTACTTACCATCTCTACATGGATGTCTAAAAGGTCCCTTTATCTTAACTTGTCCAAAAGAGAAAGCTTGATTTTCCCCTCCAAACCCTGCTTCTCCAGTGTTCTCTGTCTCAATGAATACCATCACCACCTACTCAGTTACCAAAGCAAAAAGCAGAAATCGTCCTCAATGCTTCTCTTTTTCTCACACTTCACATCCAATCCATCAACAGGTCCTAACACTTCCGCCTCTAAGACATATCTTGAACATGACCTTGTCTCTCTATTCTAACCACCACCACTGCAGTCCAAGCCTTATCATTTTTCATCTGAAATATGGCGAAAGTCACCTGATCAACCTCCCTGCTTCTGTTCTTGACCTTCTTAGGTCTATTATTAACACAGGAGCCAGAGGGATTGTTCTTAAAATGTCAGATCATATCACTTTCCAAATTAAAGCAATCCAGCAACTCCCCAGTCCGCCAGGACCCATGTCCAAGCTCCTTAGTGTTGCTGCAAGGTCCTACACAGTCCAGCCCTGCCTGTCTCTCCTGTCTTCATCTCCTCCACCTTCACCATGCCTCAGCCTTCCTTCGGCTCCTTTAACAAGGCTCTCCCTCTCTTGCCTTAGACTTTGGTACTAGTTGCTCCCTCTGCCTGAAACTATCTCACCCTGATTTTCCCATGGCCGGCTCCTTCTTGCCATTTGGGTCTCAGATCAAATAGCCTCTCATCAGACAAGCCTTCTCTGACCTAGTCTAAACAGCTACAACCCCCTGTTCTATTCCTTTCCTGATGTTTATTACTATCAGGTTGTTTCTTGTTTATTTGTTTATTGCCAATCATGCACACACACACACACACACACACAGACATAAATGGAGGCCCCATGAGAAGCCCTTGTTTGTTTTACCCATTGATGTATCCTCAGGACCTAGAACGATGCCTGGCAAATAGGCATTCAATAGAGCATGGTTGGATGGATGAATGCTTAGCATTTAATAAAAATAGCTGCCATCTACCAGGACCATCTCCCTACGAAGGAAGGGATATTTAACCCAAAAGAGGTAGAGGCAGGCCAGCACAGTGGCTAGAACACAGACTCTGGAGTCAAATTGCCTGGGTTTAGACGATGGGTCCACCAGGACCATCCTCTTTAGTCTCAATTTTCTTATCTTTAAAATGGAGATTTTGTGGTCTAGCCATACAAGGAATATTACTCACCCATTAAAAAGGAGTGAGGTACTACACTTGTGCTACAACATAGGTGAACTTCAAAAACATCATGCTAAGTGAAAGAAGCCAGGCACAAAAGGCTACGTATCGTGTGATCCATTTATATGAAATATCTAGAACAGGTAAATCCTCAGACACAGACAGTGGATTTCTAAAAACTGGAGGTAGGGGGCACTGGGGAGAAACTGCTTAATGGGTATGAGGTTTCCTTTGGGGATGATGAAAATAGATAGAAGTGGTGGTTGTACAACATTGTAAACATACTAAATGCCACTGAATCATTCACTTTAAGTGGTTAATTTTATGTGATGTGAATTTCACTTCAACCAAAAAAGAACGAAAAAACGGGATTTTATTATAACAGTTGTCCCTACTGTATAGGAACATTCTGAGGACTGAATGAGGTAATGCTGCAAAGGACTTAACACAGTGCCTTACATTTATCAAACATTGAAGAAAATCTACCTCTTAGTAATTAATTTAAATAAATATAGCTTTATGTAATATCACATCATTTCCTTATTTCTTTACATTTCACTGTAGTGAGAACTGACAACTTGATCATGAATTTGCACCATACCATGAGCCAGAATTTGAGAACCACTGAAATAAACAATTTTGATAAATAAAATCACCTTTTGTAAAAGGCCCATTTTAGACAGCCATCCTAAATCGTTTAATAAACTGAAGATATGAAAGAGAGGAACCGGTGAGAACATTACTGTCCGAAGATGCACAGAAGCGAAGGCCAAGGTGAGTCAACGTGAGCCATTCAATTTTTCTCACTAAAGTGAGAACAGCCACACATCCGCATCCACACATCCCCGAACAAGCAGCCACAAGCACAACAGCAGAGAAAACACCATATCACCTGATCAGGAAAAATGTGTCAACGCCAAGATAGAATGGGCCACTCCGAGAATAAAGGTACAGTGGATTTTTAAGCACTCTGGCTTTCCATTCAAGCACATTATCTGTCACAGACATAAAAAGCAATATCTTTTTATCTAACAGAAGAAAATCATGTGATTTATCTTTTCAGAAAAAGCAAGAAGAACACCTTTAACTTTCAGTTGTATTGAGAGGGTTTTATGCATCCCCGTAATTCACTTAAGAGGAGAACTTGGATTGGGAATAAGAGATGGTGAAAAACAAACAAACGAACAACAACAACAAATACTTCAATCAACTATACTCCAATATAAAATAAAAAGTTTAAAAAAAAGAGAGAGAGATGGGGGCTGAGGTAGCTAATCGTAACCAGGGCTTAGCGCTCCTTTGTGCCTCTACAGGGCCAGCAGCGCCCTTGGGGCTATAGCAGCATCACCTGTCCCTCATGGTTCAGATCTCCTGGGAGGATCTTCAAACTACCCCGGGCTGGCCCCTCCCCTCAATTCTGATATGTGTGTTTGGTCCCCACTTAGAGAGTTCCACTTTGTTGATGGGAGTGGGTCAGGAGTATAGCAACAGAAAGAAGGTCGAGAAACACTGATTTCATACTAGTGCACAATATTTATTTATATTTGCCGATTTTTCCAGGAGGGAAGAAAAAAGTTTCTGGATTCATTAATCATGACGAGAGGGAACCCGGCTCGTTGGACGATGAAAATACAGTACTCAGCTATCACTATTCACCTGGTAATCAGGTGCCTGATTTACACCCAAGAGGAGGTAAAACAACCACTGGACACTGGCCTGGAAAACTCATTTATGGGAAGTCATGGCTCTGTCTCTGAAACAGAAGGAAGGCTGCTCGAGTGGAAGGCTGCAGCCTCCCGTCCTAGGGCCCAACGTGATCCCCCTACACAAAAGCTCCTCTCTTACTCGACGGCTCGTAAAGATTCCTCAGTTTTCCACACCCAAAGACAGCCATGCGGTCATCTGACCATGTGCCCAGTCACGATCCAGAGAAGGCTCTATACTCAGAGGCCGTTCAGGGCAGAGCACATGCTTCCCGGCATCTCTGTGGTCCAGAGCGCCGGCACATTCTTCTGCCAAGAAAAGCATTTCAGAGCACGGCCCATGGCTCCTAGAAATCCTGGGCGGGAGCAAAGGTGTTACTGTCCACACTGAAAGCCAGACCAGTCCACACGCCGCCCCACAGACAAGAGGCAAAAGACACAAACCAGTGATCCTGGCCGCCACACGGACGCTCCCTCCCTGCCACCCTGGAAAGCTCAACTCGGTTCTCCGTGGTCCCCCCCCAATCTATCTGTGGACCTTTGGACTTGGTCTCCCTCCCCTATGAACCTTGACTTTCCCTAACAGTCTTGACCTGAGGTTGGTGACCCCACTGTCCCGTACAGAATACGCTCCCCAAGCTCAGTCCCCAAGAATGCCAACGCCTGCCACCCCCCGACCCGGTCCTGTTTTAAAAAGGGTTGGGGCAAGGAAGATTTAGACATCATTAAGAAATCACATGCTCCATAAGGCCAGCATGTCACTTGAAATGGCATCCCTAGTGCTTTCCCAAGAATGAATCACTTGCCAGCAACACCCCTACCTGTCCCAGTATGAAAACAGAGCGGCCGGTAGAGCAGCAGCTGAGGGTGCAGACCTTAGAGTTAGTTGGACACTCCTGGCTCTGAATCTAGCTGTCATGTATTAGCTGTGTGACCTCTGGTAAGTGAATTAACCTCTCTGGCCTAAATTTCCACATCTGCAAAATGGGAATCAAAGTAGATCTTATAATCATGGGATTATTGTGAAGAACAAATAAGATAGTGTCACAGCTACTACCACTCACTCTTTTAAGCCCTATTGCTTTAAGAATGGTGACTCCCTTCTACTTAATTTATTCCCTTTAATTTAAAACACATTTGATCTGGCTCATCCTGAGAGCCGATTAAGTGTCTGGAATTGTGAAACGGGAGCCTCCAAAACTCAAGCCGGCTCCAAGAAACTCATTTCTTCTCCAGGACGTAGCCGGGTGCCTTAGACATTGTGGGCAGAAGTCCTTGCAGAATTGAAACTTATTCACAATCGAGATCTGGCTTATAACTAAGCTCTGGAAATCTAAATCCATTTCTTAAATGGAAGAGCGTAATTAACTAGCATTTTGAGGTTCCAGCTGTAAAGATGAGTTTTTCCATGGGCGTCGCTCTCAAATGTGCCTGCCTGAAGGCATGAAGCGCACCCTTCCACTTAGAAGAATTTTCTCTCCCCAGGAATTGGCATTGTCACAGCGCAACCAGCACTGTCCTACACCTCATATCCTGGCTCCCCTCGGTTCCCCGAGAAGCCACAAACTGCAAAGCAGGGTCACGGGACCTGGCTTTGCCCAGTTCTGCCAATTCCTTTACCTCTCTCCTCACTTTTAAACCGAGCACATTTTTGGCAGGGCTGTTGTGAGGATTCAAGAACAATATTTGTCAAATATCTGGCCCAATGCCTAACTTGGCAAGCAAGAACTGAATACATTTTGCTATCATTATTATTGTTTTTCATCTAAGTTCTACTTGCGGGTGAACTTAACTAAGAGTAGCTATCAGATCGTCTGAAAATAACTGGCCTATAGAGAAGACAGCCTCTCTGAGTCCCATTTCGCTCATTTGTAAATGGAAAGTATCGTAAACCACAGGAGCACAGGGAGCGTCAGGTGGAACAATGCATTTGGTTCCCTAAGTGCGGCTCCCTAGACCAGAAGCTTCCGCACCCCCTGGGAACTTGTTAGAAGTGCACAGTCCCGGGCTCCACCCCAGACCTACTGACTCAGAATCTGAGGGGACAGGGCCTGGGAATCTGTGTGGTGACAAGCCCTCCAGGCGATTCAGGTGCTCACCCAAGTTTGAGAAACATGGGTGTGACAGTGCTTCGAATTTCTGGATTTTCTCAGTGATAATTACTATGAGCCCACTTTAAGCAACAGACCACAGAGTAAGAGCCCTGGGGCCGAAATCCATAGCTATTTACTTCATGAAGACGTCCTCAAACATTCGCTGGTATTCTTCTCATCTAAATAGTAAACAACAGGCTCACGTAACAGGAAACCATGCTAAGCAAATGCAATGATTATTTGGAGTATAAAGAACTAGGAATCCGAAATACCCTATTTGGCTCTAAACATCTAGAAGACTCAGTGGTCTTATGTTGATTTGACTTCCTGGTGAGTATAAAAGTGGAGAGAAAAAAATGCTGAACCTAAGGGTCTCTCCATCTTGATTATTTCCAAACATTCAGGAATGTGATATTTTACTCTGATGGCATTAAATACAAAAAAAAAAAAAAATTGCTAGAGCAATGGAACACAGAAACCCCCCATTTTGAGACCACAGTTAAATGTAGCTGCTGAAAAAAGTTAACACAACCTTAGTGTCCCGATCAGGGAGAGCCTTATTTTGGGTGAAGAACCTAAAGTTTCAGGGGCTGATTCCTAGAACCATACCAGGTGTGTCTGCCTGTGATCTGGTCTTAAAATGCAGGCTCTGTGGGTTAGCCTTTCACCCGATGATAAGCAATGGTGAATTTTGGTGACTGTAGGCTCACCCTCAAGCTGACAATTAGAAGCATGTGGCAGGTCCCTGGAACCCAGCTGACCTCAGCAAGGTCAGTCTAGTAAGAGGTCTTGACCAATTAAAGCCCCTACCCATTCCTCCCTCTCCTGGTTTAACTGGGAGAACAAGGAAAAGAGGAACGAATTAGGAGGAGGTGAGGACACATTGTCTCATTGAATTCCTTCAACAAATTCCATTAAATGTCCCCATTTTACACATGTGGAAACTGAGGTTCCTAGACGTCAAACAACCTGACCAAGGGCAGAGTTAGAAACCAAGGCAGGTTTGCCTGGGGTTTGCTAAGCATATGCTCTTTCTGCCAAGCCCACCCTGGAACCTTCTAGATGGCAGCCAGGGAGCAGAGAGCGTTCTTGAACCACGTGAGGTGAGAAATAATGGAGAGGTCTGAGGCTTGGGGGAGGCCATCAAAACTGTCCTCAACATCTGACAGGGCCGTAATAGAAACAAGAGAGTAAGCAGATTTATTTTCTGAGACCCCAGAGGGCAAAAACCAGGGCCCAAGAGTAGAAATTATAGGGCAGCAGGGATTGCCGCCGTGCAGAAGCCTGACAATGAAACTTCCCATCACGATGGGTTCCGAGGGCTTCCGATTTGGGAAGGAGGTTGCACAGGGACCTCTAAGCCTTCTCAGCGCTTATATTTTATCATCTTTATACAAACATGCTTTTGCTGTTTTTCTCATTGTTGGGGTTTTTTGTTGATGCTGCTGCTGTTTTTGTTTTTGCCTGAAGATCCAAATAGGATCTGATAAAGTCATCACTGCCTTCCACACTGGATGCATTCCCTGCAGCTACTTGAGCACGTATTCATATTCTTCTGGTCCAGTCATTGAAATTTTGTTTTGTTTTTTTCCCTCTCGTTGGAGTAAAAGAAGGACAATCGCGTGGACCTCAGAGGCTCTGCCAGAAATTATTCCACATCTTCTAAAAATACTTGCATGTGAGGCTATTCTTGTTTCAGAATGTGTGTGTGTGTGTGTGTGTGTGTGTGTATTTGCCTTGCCATATGGGCAGGTGGAAATAAAGGTAACGCTCTTAATTTTTAACTAAAACACAACCCGCTGTGACTTATCCCTACCCAGCCTGTCACGAGGCTGTGCCAGGTTGTCTATTTCCATTGTAATCCCCTCATGTTTTTCACACACTCACTCCCCTGGCTTCAGCTTATATGTAAATCATTTACCTCAGGAACGCCAGGAAGGTTCTGTGAGTCATCCGTGTAGCTGTGACACTGAAAATAGACATCGTGCTCATGGGATGGTCCCTTAGAGGATTACCGTAGTGCAACCCAATCTCTGTTCTGACCTAGACTTTGAGTTGCACAAAAACACACTGCATAATTGTACCTAAGAAAGAAAGCAGCATTTTCAGCGACCTCGCCTGAACACACTGATGGTAAACAAAGACTGAACCGTGAAGAGCAGAGACCCAACCTTCACTCCAGCTTTTAGAAGCTCTCGGGCATCACTAGACCCCAGCTCTGCAGGGGTTATTTTCTAATAGCGTCGTCATCTAAGTCACCTCTCATGAGCGGTCTTGGTTTGTTAGCATACCTACTTTTCCCTCTGCTCGGGGTTCCTGACAGTGAGGGATGGGCAAGGCAATCAGTCCGTTGGATTCTGTTTCTTTGCTCACTCCTCACCTGCTCTCTCAAAGGCAGACTCCCGTAAGTGGCCGGATGCGCTCCAGGTGTGGGCAATGCCTTGCGGTCTGACCTCCACCCAGTGGCTGCCACGTAGACAGTTCCAGCCAGAGGAAGGGTGAGGCCCAGCAAGGTGAGGAACCTGCAGGGAGATGACACACATGTGACCAAGCCTGACCTCACCCCAGCACCACCGTAAGATGCAGAGAAGACAGCCCAGGGGAAAAAAACCCTCTCCAGCCCCCTACTGAAATGTAGGCAAACATTAACAGGTTTAAGGATTAGGAGTGGCTTTCTAAGAAAAAATAATGAAAGAAATTACAAAGTCAAAGATGAATGGATTCCACTAAAGCCCTTACTATAATTGTAAAAAAAAAAAAAAAATCATAACAAACAAAAAGCAACCAACACATTGAGGAAGAGATTTGCAGCTGATATGACTAAGGAGTCATATCCTTCATCTGTAGAATGAACTTTAAAAAATCAGTAAGAACCCAACTAACACAGACATAGAAAAGGGAGTGAAGAGTATGAATAGCAGGTAAACTTAGAAAGAAAAACCCTTATTACCAATTTTTTAAAAATGTAAATTAAACCAATTTATGAATCTATCAAATTGACACTAGTTTTCACAAAGGGAGCTTTTGATGCTGGTGGCAGGGTGATGAAACAGACATGGGCATCTCCTACTGGGGGCAGAATAATGAGGTTTTCAGGAAAGCACCTTATAAAAGATCCGACCTCTGGGCCAGCAAGCCTACTGCCATTAGTTTGTCCTAAGAAACAATGTCAGATGCAACTAAGACTTAACAGGCAAGTCTGCTGAGGTGTTTGGGGGAGAAGCAATGCCTCAAATAAAAGAAATTCATCTTCAGTGGTCACATGATAGGAACAGGAATATTTGGGGATGGAATACATTTCTCAGTGATCCCAAAAGCCCATCACATTTGGGTGTGGCCGGCTCCCTCTGGAACACGTTTGAATTTTCTTGTTTAAAGTAAATGGTGGGGCTTCCCTGGTGGCGCAGTGGTTGAGAATCTGCCTGCTAATGCAGGAGACACGGGTTCGAGCCCTGGTCTGGGAAGATCCCACATGCCACGGAGCAGCTGGGCCCGTGAGCCACAGCTGCTGAGCCTGCGCGTCTGGAGCCTGTGCCCCGCAACGGGAGGGGCCGCGATAGTGAAAGGCCCGCGCACCGCGATGAAGAGCGGTCCCCGCACCGCGATGAAGAGTGGCCCCCACTTGCCGCAACTAGAGAAAGCCCTCGCACGAACCGAAGACCCAGCACAGCCAAAAATAAATAAATAAATAAATAAAATTTAAAAAAATAAAAAATAAAAAAAAAATAAAGTAAATGGTGGACTTCCCTGGTGGCGCAGTCGTTAAGAATCTGCCTGCCAATGCAGGGAACACGGGTTCGAGCCTGCTCCGGGAAGATCCCACATGCCACGGAGCAAATAAGCCCGTGAGCCACAACTACTGAAGCCCGCGCACCGCAACGAAGAGTAGCCCCCGCTCGCTGCAACTAGAGAAAGCCCGTGCACAGCAACGAAGACCCAACTCAGCCAAAATAAATAAATTAATTAATTTAATTAAAATTCACCTTTAAAATAAATAAATGAATAAAGTAAATGGTGATCAGACATTATTCAGTGAATGAAAATGAAATGGCCAAGTGTAGCTAGTGAGCAAAAGTTGATAAAACAGCCCAACGTGCACATCCCAACCCAGCACCTGAGATGCCTATACTCACAGACACATGGCAACAGACATGTCCACGGGGAATAATCCAGTAGCACATCTGGCCACACCCCCACCAGATGAGGAGAAGGAATTTATTGTAAAGAGAGGGAGAGAAGGAGCCAAAAATGAAGCATTTCTGAATCTTAAAATATCTACCAAGAAGAAAAAAAAAAGATTGCATTAGTAACACTTTACTTTGCAATAAATACTTGATGCTTTTCCAAGAGCTTTCATATTTATTATTTCAAAATCAAACTTTGACATTAAAATGGGCAGCTGGCTTTTAATATATCTGATTTACACATGGGGAAATTAGAGCTCAAAGGTGCAGAAACTCACAGAACTAGGAACTCTTAGCCCAGCTGGAGGTGGACCACGGGTCTCCTGAAACCTCAGCCTGCCCAGGCTCTGCATCTTTTCCCAGCACTCAGAACTGGGAATGGCAATCCACAAAGGCCTCATTGCTGGCTCAAATCTTTCTGTGAGCAGGTCTCCACAAGAGAGATATATGCGACATGAGATGGAAAAATAGGATGAAAGCCACAAGCTGGGGAAAGGTGCTGCCTGATATTGAAGTTAAGATGCACCAACTTAGGACACAGTTAATTAGTCACCACGAGAAATAGTTTGTGAAGATATAAGTGATAAGACTAGGGAGCAGAGGTCTCCAGCTTTAGCGTGCCTCAGAACTACCTGAAGGGCCTGGTAAATAGACCGCTTCCCGCCTCCCCTCCCTGCAAGCTCTGATCCAGTAGGTCTGGGGTGGGGCCTGAGAATTTGCATTTCTAACAAGTTTCCAGGTGTTCCTGCTGCTAATTGGGGTGCACATTTTACCAGACCAGGGGACTTCCAAAATGTCAGCAAAGGATGGGGGGCACAGCGTGGCTGTGCTAATAAAATAGCAACACTGGTTATAAATAACAAAAAACACTGCTGTTTATTAAATGCCCACTTGCTATGAGGCAGGTCTTGCTCATTATTTCTACTTTGTCAACATCCCTATAAGGAGCTATTATTTACCTTATTTTACAGACAAGGAAAATTCTCCTCAGGTAAGTTTATGAATTTGAGCGTAGTGGTTAAGAATACAGGATCTGCGGGGCTTCCCTGGTGGTGCAGTGGTTGAGAATCCGCCTGCCAATACAGGGGACATGGGTTCGAGCCCTGGTCTGGGAAGATCCCACATGCCGCAGAGCAACTGGGCCCGTGAGCCACAACTACTGAGCCTGCGCGTCTGGAGCCTGTGCTCCGCAACAAGAGAGGCCGCGATAGTGAGAGGCCCGCGCACCGCGATGAAGAGTGGCCCCCGCTTGCCGCAACTAGAGAAAGCCCTTGCACAAAAACGAAGACCCAACACAGCCAAAAATAAATTAATTAATTAATTAATTTTTTTAAAAAAGAATACAGGATCTGCAGTTTGGGAGCCTGCATCCACCCCTGACAATCTGACCATGGTTGAGTTAGTTTAATTGCCCTGTGCCTCAGTTTCCCCCTTGGTAAAATGGAGATACCTACTTCACAGGGTTGTTATGAGAATGAAATGTAGCTAGAACTCTAAAGCACTTAGAAAGTACCTGGCCTTGAGTAAGAGCTCAGTAAATGTTGGTTGTCTTTATTATGATTGCTGCTGAGTAGCAGGGCCAGAACTCACCCCAGGTCTGTATGAACTTGAAGGATGTGGTCTTTTTATCCCCTCAAGCTACCTCATCTCACCACACTACTAGACTCACATTCAGGAGTTTTGGGTTCAAGCCACCTTGCTGTGTGACTCTGGGCAAATCACTTCAGCCCTCTGGGTCTCATTTTCTCATGTATGTAATGAGGAAGGGTGGGTTGGACACAATATAGTCTCATGTCCCTTCCACCTCCAGTACCCACTGTTCCCATGAGTGTGACCAGAGGGTTTCTGAAATGTCCAAATAGGCCACTAAAAGGTTAAAAATGTGTGATTCCTGTGAGTCTTATTGTCACCTGTTAAGGGTGGAGACCAGAAGCAGGAGTTGTTGGTGGGTCCTCAGCGCTGGCCAAGAGTGAGGGGGCTCCACCAGGGGACCCCTACCGGGGGCACAGCAGCAGAATTCCTTTATCCAATTCCAACCGCTGTGAATTGATGCTCCCCGAGCTACTTCCTGGTAGTATTCAATATTTTAATTTCCCCAATAAACTCTCACCCTGAAAACTGACAAGCTGACAAGTCTGCTCCCCTTTGAAGTTCTATTCTAATTTTGAAAGAATCAACTGGAGTTTTGTTTTTTCAGTGAACCCACTCAAGAGCCTCTGGCCGGCTGATCAGGACCCCAGCCTGAGGACCCTGGATGAACTGAGAAAACCAGCTTCTTTGGCCTGCAAAGCAAAGCCCAGCTCCTCCCTGTGGCGACCTTCTGTGGACATCCTGCGAAGCCACAGCCACCATAACCTTCCTTGTCACCTTTAACTGCACAGCACATATTGGAGGTCACGGGAAGATCCCAAATCAAGATGTAAAAGCTTTGTAGTTTCTCTACACTATGGAAAAAAACTTTTTTTTTTTTTTTACTTTCATTAAGGGCCCTCCATGCAACAAAGAGTCCAAGACAACAGAATTAGGAATAAAACGATAAACTGTACTTCTGGGCTTCGAGATTACATTTTCTTCACCTTCCGTTGTTTTTAAAAGTGTGTTTTCTGTTAGATCTGAAGCCTCCCTTTTCAAGAAGCACAGGTTTAGCAGCAGCTGGAAAATGTACCCCAGTTGTCCCAAATGATAGTCTTTCCGCGTCTAAATCATAGAGGAACTGCCTCATTGGCCCCGAAGCCGATTAAAGCAAGTTAGAATAGACATCACCTCAGCTGCCCCGGGGGAATCCCTGCCCACACAGTCAGCAGTTTGTCTGCGGATGAAATCTGAAGCATTGGGCAACAGTGTCCAGACTCTGAAGGACACGGGAGACCCAGGTCCTCACTGCTAAGCGGGCAAACCCGGAAGGTGATAACTTCTTCATCCATGGGGTGACCACTGCCCCCCTAACCCCAAAGATATTCCAGGCAGTGTACTAACTAAATGACATTCCTGGCTCTGCCCCACTCCATCACCACACCACCCTGTAGTTTGGCAGTGACTTTTAAACCTCTAAATAGCTGTGGCCCAACCAAAAAGCCAGAATAGTGCTGGAAGTGTGTGTGTGTGTGTGTGTGTGTGTGTGTGTGTGTACGTGTGTTGAGGGAGATCACAGAAAGGGTTAAGCGTGGTTACACTGAAGGCGTCATCAGCTTAGGTCCCCCAGACACTCAGGCCCATCCCTTCTACCTTGGGCCTGGGTCAGGAGTACACGGGGGCTTCTGCAGGATCCCACCCCCTCCCCCCCAGCTCCGGTCCCACCCCTTTTCCCCTCAGATGCTCTGTTCCTATACCACCAACTGCCTTATGGGCAGGAGTATGGACAACCTAAGCTCCACCCCCTAGGCCCACCCCCGCTGCAATTCCCAGGTCCTAGACACTCAGAGTGTGGCCTGGAAGACAAGGGGCAGGCTCCGGGGGGGGCACGTCCCATTGGCCCTGCAGCATCTCATCCCATGCGGAGGACACAGCCAGAGGAAGGCCAGAGAAGTGTGACGTCCCTTAAATATGGGGTCCAGGATAGGACCCTTCTTGGCTAGGTCTGAGGGCTGCCTTGCAGACATCACTCCCCCTTCCTGCAAAATGCCTCTCGTGTCGATTACAAGGCTCCAGGGAGCCTAAGGGTCAGACGAGAAGGACAATGAATAGAACATAATTGAACCCTAGAGGTCCAAAATCAAGTTCAAAGGGACTTTGAGAAGAAATTGTTATGGACTGAATTGAATCGCCCACCCCAAATTCATATGAAACCCTACCCCCCTAGTACCTCCGAATGTGACTCTTTTAGAGGGGTGATTAAGTTAAATATTCCATTGACGTGGGCCCTAATCCAATCTGACTGGTGTCCTTATATGAAGAGGAAATTTGGGCACACCCACGTGAGCACGCAGAGGAAAGACCACGTGAGGAAACAGCGAGAAGGTGGCTGTCCGCACACCAAGGAGAGAGGCCTCGGGAGAGACCAGCCCTGTGACACCTCGATCTAGGACTTCCGGCTGCCAAAAAATGTGAGAAAGACATTTCTGTTGTTTAAGCCACCCAGCCTGTGGTACTCTGTTAAAGCAGCCCCAGCAAACTAACACAGAGACTCACCAAACGCTGTGCTCAGGGGGGCAGCGCTTGGGCTGGGAACCGGGCCAAGACTCTCAGAATTGGACTGCACATGGACGGTTGGGCTTCCTGGGCTTTTCCAATGTCACCAAGTGACCCAAATCAGTGTCCTCAGGTCCCAGGAGCACTGAGAGGAAGCACCCATACCTGACTCTCCATCCTGCCAGAGTAAATAAAACCAACTGGCAGCCCCCGCACATTCAATCAACCTGAAGTGCGCCAGATTCCAGGTCTACACAGGGGAACATGAAACCTTTGCTTGAAACCAAATAAATGATCTGTTTCCAAGATTTCAGCACAGCCCACCCCCCAACCTCTGCACTAACATAGGCCAGCTCAAGCCCTCCTTATAAATGTTTCCTGTTTACCCAGCCTGGTTCTCCCTGCCTCCACTGCCCCTCACCCCAACGCTCCTCTCCAAGTGGGCCTGTCCCCAGCGCTCACCGTGGGGCTGAGCATCTCTCTCCCGACAGTGTTTCCCAGCAGCTCAGGCACACTGACACTCCTTCCTAACTAAATTGTAGGTTTCCCAAAATGAGTAACTCCCCATCCTTTTGATTCTCCCCCAGCACACACATGTGATGTCTCACACAAAGGCCAGATACTAAAGTGCTCAATAAATATTTTCTGAATTAAGCTGAGAACAGAAAATGGTATTCTGTGAAATGTTTTGGGTTCCTTTTGAGTCCTTAGTTGGAAAGGCATTTCTGGGGGTAATTCAAGTTATTATTATTAAAATAGGTCCATTTTCTCAATCAGTGCTCAGGGAAATCCATGAGAGAGAGCAGTGGGGGAAGAAGTCAGCCCTCGCAGTGCTAACACCATTGTTCCACTATCTAGGCCTCATTATTCTAATTATAGTAGGCAAAGTGAGATGAAATCGGCCTCACAGAGCATAGGAAAGAGAACAGCGCAGAGGAGCAAAACATGCCACCCCAAAATGTGTCTCTTTAGCACGCAGATTATTTCAAGCTAAGGACAATCAAGGCCCAAAAGTCTCAGGAAGAACCTTGGACCTTCGTCCTAACTGCCAGAAAGAATGTAGATAGGGGACATGTTCCAGAGAGGGAGTCATCACCATTGATAACTACAGTATAATAGGAACTAGGGGTGTGGCAGGAAGGAACCCGGCAAAGTCTGTTTGTTAAAATTCCTCTCTGAGGGCTTCCCTGGTGGCGCAGTGGTTGAGAATCTGCCTGCCAATGCAAGGGACACGGGTTCGAGCCCTGGTCTGGGAGGATCCCACATGCCGCGGAGCAACTAGGCCCGTGAGCCACAATTGCTGAGCCTGCGCGTCTGGAGCCTGTGCTCCGCAACAAGAGAGGCCGCGACAGTGAGAGGCCCGCGCACTGCGATGAAGAGTGGCCCCCACTTGCCGCAACTAGAGAAAGCCCTCGCACAGAAATGAAGACCCAACACAGCCATGAATAAATAAAATTAAAAAAAATAATAAAGCAAATAATTTTTTAAAAAATCAACATTTGTTAAAAAAAAAAAAAAAGAGTACCATTTAAAAAAAAAAAAAATTCCTCTGTGTCCGTTGTCTCTGCATGGCCTAGCAAGCATTTGTTTACCGAACACCTGTTCTTTTTCACCTTCTTGTAAATTGCCTTCCTTCCCTTTTAAGCCCCAAACCCCTCCCCGATTCTTCTTCTCTCAGAGGGCACATAATCCTCAACTGCCTAACTTGTCCCATAGTCTCCTGGAGCCCCGTAATGTACGTAATCAAATTTGATTTTCTCCTGTTAATCTGTCTATAAGTCACCACCTTCCCAACTCCCTGTCATGTTTAAAGGACCTCAGATAACCTAGCCAAATGAGCAAGTAGGTATTAGGTGGTGTTCTGGATTGAATTGTGTCCACTCCAGAAAGTTTCAAACCCTAACACCCCTCCACCCCCACTCCCACCCTGGGAACTCCTGAGTTTGGTAACACTGCGAATGTGACCTTATTTGGAAATAGGGTCTTTGCAGAGGTAATCAACTTAAGATGAGGTCATAATGAAACAGGAGGGAAGGGGGCAGGGCGCAACCTTTAAAAAAATGACATAGCCATAGGACATGACAAAAACTGGTTAGAACCAACTAGGTCCAAGGTGGCAGAAGATTTGACTTCCAGTGGACCTTGAGCCTCATTATACACTATTGTAATACATTAGCATAATCTAAGTGACACACAACCAGCGCCATGACAGTTCCAAAGCCGACCATCAAAGATCAAAAAGTGGGCAGTGGCCCAATTCCTGGAAATCTCCACCCCTTCCCCAAAATACTTGGAATAATCTTCCCGCTCATAAGCCTATGAAATTACCCAGCCCATAAAAATTAACCACCCCATATTTTGGGGCCTCTCATCCTCTGAGATGGCCCACACTCTGTCTGTGGAATGTGCTTCTCTCTAAATAAACCCACTTCTTACCTATCACTTTGCCTTTCACTGAATTCTTTCTGCGATGAGACATCAAGAACCTCAGCTTCTTTGAGTCCTGAGACCAGGTGTGTGATCTCAATTAAAAGACCATGGGTTCAAATCCCAATCTGGGTTCTGGCTGGGTTTGAGTCCCGGCACTTGTATTCAAGTCCCAATCTGAGGTCCATGGTTTGAATACTAGGTTAGGGTAGGTCCTAAATCCAGTGTGACCGGTGTCTTTACACAAAGAGGGAAATTTGGACACAGAGAGACACACAAGGAAGAACACTACCTGATGATGGAGGTACAGATGGGAGTGATGCATTGTAAGCCACCCAGTTGGTGGTACTTTGTTACAGGAACCCTAGGAAACAGAACACAGTAAGTGGTGCTAAAATACACAGACGTGAATTGTTAGGGAACTAGCCTATAACTAGGTTTGTGATCATCACACCCAAATTTTATCTAGACCCTCTGGTGTTCCATATTTTCATTATCAGGAACTCACACAAAGTCTGTTGGTTGAAATTTTATAACATCCTATGGCAGCCACACTATGCAGTTTTTTGCCTAAAAGCAATATGTTCTGACCTGCCCAGAATATTCCTTCTCTCTGCTATACCGGGCTCATTTCTTCTTGGCTTCTCTGCCACGGTCTTCTCCTCATGTTGACTCCTACCCTCGTGATCTAGATGAAAAAAATCCGCACAAACAGCTACTGCTGAGCTGGTTGCCTCCACATCTGTAATGGAAATATTGGCAACTCATCAACAAGCTTTAAGGAATAGCTAACAAATCCTTTCCAGATGGAGACCTTTTCCCCTGGGCACAGTTGCTCCCATTTCTATCTGCTGCCTCTGTGCAGAAGCTGGATAAACACCTTGGCAGTGAGGACTAAATTCCACTAATATATTCACCTAAGTCAACTCTGCTCACCTTAATCAGGGCCCTTTATTTTTCTAGTTCCTCAAAGAGAATCATCAAAATATCTTTGTATTGATAATAATTTCTAACCTTCCATTTTATTCTAATATCAACTCTAGCTAATAAGCTTAGCATTAGGCAGAAAAACTAGACTAACAGATGAATCTCTTAAATAATAATGATCATTAACTCATTAGAGAGTCATTTATTCACTTGCTATGTTAATATAATAACAACTCTGCAAGTTTTTCTTTGTTTCTAGGATATTTATGGCTTATCCAACAAGAACTGAAATTTAAATTTGATATATAACAACTGGTTTTCTTTTTAATACCACCTGAAATATTTGGTTTAGATCGAGAGGTAATGTACCTGAAGCTGTTAGGATAATCATAAATTCAGAGGACAATTTAAGGTTATTGAAAACTAACTGCAGGCTTCCCTGATGGCGCAGAGGTTAAGAATCCGCCTGCCAATGCAGGGGACACGGGTTCGAGCCCTGGGCCAGGAAGATCTCACATGCGGTGGAGCAACTAAGCCCGAGCGCCACAACTACTGAGCCCACACGCCACAACTACTGAAACCCACACGCCTAGAGCCCGTGCTCTGCAACAAGAGAAGCCACCACAATGAGAAGCCCGCGCAACGCAACGAAGAGTAGCCCCTGCTCGCTGCAACTAGAGAAAGCTTGCATGCAGCAACGAAGACCCAACACAGCCAAAAATAAATAAATAAAAATGTATTTAAAAAAAAAAGAAAACTAACTGCAATATCAAGACTTAAAAGAGGTTTTTAATACCATGTGTGATATTGTGATATAATAAGAAATATATATTTGGTCTTCATCCCCAGTTCCTGGTACAGAACTCCTAAAGCCTTGGAATTTCCTAAGTGATGGGCTGAGAGGAGCATCTGTTGTTATTCTTTATAAGCCCCTTTCAACCGCACTTGAGTTTAAGCTAATAAGGTGACTCTTGGAGGAGAGGGGCTGGTTGTCAGAGGAACCAACCATGTGATTAGAGGGTTGGGAGTTTCAGACCCATCCCCAACCTCCGGGGAGAAGAGAGGGGCTGGGGATTGAGTTACTCACCAATGGGCGGTGATTTAATCAATCATGCCTACATAATGGACCCTTCATAAAAACCCTAAACAAAGGGGTTCAGAGAGCTTCCAGGCTGATGAACACACTGGGGTGCTGGGAGGGTGGTACACCCTGAGAGGGCGTGGAATCTCTGTGCCCCTTTCCACATACCTTGCCCTCTGCATCTCTTCCACTTGGCTATTCCTGAGTTTTATTCGTTATAATAAGCCAGTAATAGTAAGTCATGTGTTTCCCTGAGTTCTGTGAGCCATTACAGCAAATTATCAAACCCGAGGAGAGGATCCTGGGAACAAATCAGAGTCAGGGGAACCCCTGATTTGTAGCCAAGTTGGACAGAAGTGGTGGGTAACCTCAGGACCCACTACTTACAATTGGTGTCTGAAGTGGGGAGCAGTCATGTGAAGCTGAGCCCTTAATTTGTGGGGTCAGCACCACCTCCAGATACTTAGTGTCACAATTTCATAATGTGAGGAGGAAACCCACACATTTGGTGTGGGAAGTTTCTGTATGTAGAGAAACAATGTTTTCCTTTTAATGTGTCACGTTAGTTCTTATTTGGATGGATGACAAGAATAAGTACAAAAGACGCTCGCAGTAAAAATTTTAGGCTTTAAAGCTCTTCCTTTGAAAATTTTGAAAGACTTAGAGGAAATCTACCCAGTTTCCATGTGGACTAAAATGTTTTCATTCCACTTGGCTAAAGTCAGAGGGGATTGTAAGCCTGCAGAGTTAGGGCCAGACTGAATAGCATGGTCCACCCCTCTTTGTACAGAGGAAGAGGCTGGAGCAGGGAGAGATTAAGTGATTTGCCCAGGATCACACAGCTGGGAGGTGAAAACCAGGACAAAATGCTGGCCTCTTAGCATTAATCCATCACACCACATGGGCTTCACACGATGCCAGTTCAGAACGTCTTTCCGGATTTGGCATCTGACTGATTTCCACACATGGGCCACAGCAGAGAACCCTCACAATATGGAAACCATATACCATCCAGCTCCTTTCTTCAGACCTAACCAGCCAGCTGAGGCTGATTAAGGCAGTGAGGGAAGATTAAGTTAAAAATGTTATTACATAAAGATTCAGCTCCTACCTTCTCTTCAATGTCTTTCCCCTCCTTTCCACCCACTCCCTTCCTACTCCTCCACCTCCACTACCAAGACCCCCCAAACTCCATTAGTCTCGGTTTATTGGATTTAGCAGGATGAAAGTTTGGTTCAATCCCAAGAGAATGGCCAAGAGGCTCCAAGGGGCTGGGGTTTTTCAAACTTGATGCTGAGACAACAGGTTCACTGGGTATTCTATTGGACCTACCCAGCCGAGACATCTCAGTCACAACTTCTTCAGCACAAGAATTGGGGACACACACGCCCACGCTGTAGTCAGCTCCATCCTGGGAACACAATGCCACAATGTTCTTTAATGTCATTTTTCATAGAATATACGCACGATTGTTCCTAAGTAAGGCTGCTGCTGTACTACCCATAATCCAGCAGACTGGGAGAAGGAAAAAAGAAGTTATTGAAAGAAGAAAAGTTTGCTGACTTCTTTGGAGATGGCTTTTCCATTACAGAGTATTTCAAGTCAACTTACAGAACATCAGATGCACCCATATTTAAATAAAAATATGCTCCAAGGGTTAACGTAGCTGCTTATTTAGAAAGCAGCCTCGGGGCTTCCCTGGCGGTCCAGTGGTCAAGACTCTGTGCTCCCAAAGCAGGGGGCACGGGTTCGATCCCTGGTTGGGGATCTAAGATCTCTCATGCCCCACGGTGCCGCCAAAAAATTTTTTAAATTAAAAGAAAAAAAAAAAAAGCAGCCTCTAGTGTGGGGTAGTCTGCCCCAGTGCATCTCTCTCCTATATTACAGGTCATTAAGAGTTAACAACTCGTACAGTTTTCAACAAATTTGCCAAGTTGTCATTTCTTTGTAGCAGGACACAATGTACCAAGTAAAGATTTTATTAATAAATCAAGCCAATAATTAGAATGCCGGTCCCAATAAAGCAAAGATCAAATTATAAATAAAAATCGCTGGGATGCTTCTTCTAAGAGTATAACTTACATGATTGTGTAGGTTTCACCTTTTGCTCTGATATCAAAATCATTAGTCTGCTTGGAAAATAGGATATGAACCCTCAAGCAATCATTGTCAAATTCTCAGCGTGACAAATGGAGCTGGGTGATAACCTCCCTATCTCCATTGGTTAACAATTGTAAGACCATTTTATAGCATTAACATCAAAGAGCTTGGTTTTCTTATCGTTATTTTATACAACTGTTATTAGCCAACCAGTAATGTATTTTCTCTTAGTGTTGTGTGCCAGGCATAAAGTATATCTTTGTATTTAATAGGAGGCTGTGCTGTTCCTAGCTTTTTCCCCCCCAGAAGTAAAAGAATTAACATGCTTTGAAGATAGTCAGCCCTGTGACCTCAGTCAACCTATTTAGTGATGTATTTGTAAAAGTTCCAACCCATCTGCTAGGATAACCTCAGATTCACATCTCAGAGCTCTGTTTCTGGGAAAGGATTATGGGTAATGGGAAGTCCATTTCCTTTGGTATTCCAAACACTGATGGTGAGTCAGGAGTTAATGCTCAGGAATATTGGCTGGAACTTGACCTTGGATTTTCCACAAAGGTCATCCAGAGGTCTTGTCCCATGCAATGTGGTAGGAGGAACATCTGAAGACCTGTTTGGTTGGTGGACAACTACCTCCTATAATGTCCCATACTCAGGACATGCAAGCAAGTTTCCACCGACTGTTTAAAATTTAATTTTAACTTTTTGCAAAACATCTTAATAGTTTGTTTTTTTTCAATGAAGATAAGCAACCAGTGGAGTTGTATCAGGTTTCATATCATGAGTCCAATGTTCACCAGTCTTTTAAGAGTGTGCGTGTAGATCCCACGCTCACATGCAGGATGTGAAGCTTGCAGTACTGCCCTTGGAAACGCCCCGATGGAGCGTGGGTGGAGAGACACTCACTGGAAGATCCCAGCCTGTCCACATTTCCATTAAAAATATTGCTTCCCAGCTTCCCGAAAGAGTCATACACTGAATTTCAAAGCAAAAGAAGTGGGCAAATTTAGCTTCCTTGTGTCACTTTCAAATGAATTTATCAGCATTCAGCTCCACCTTCTAAACCTCTAACATTTAAACGATCGAAAAAAGAAGAGACGTATTCAGATGGCACTCTTGAGCCTGCATTCTGCACCCACAGCCCATCTCTTCACTGCGGAGAACAATGACGTACGTCCTCACACATGACCTGTTGCTGAAAAAGATGAAGAGTTTGAAATATTTAAAAAAATAAATGTTTTGTGGGAGTAAAAAAGATGTAACTAAAATTTGGTACCTTTTCTTTCTCCTCCATACAGCCAGGAGAAAATACTCATGTCTTAAAATTGTTTTATCCAATTTTGTAGGACCTTATTTTGGAGAGAGGTTTTTGTTTGTTTGTTTTTTAATCTTGGGAGTAAAAGCGTGGAGTAATCAAGTTCCACAGTTAATGCCTCTCTAGCCCTGGTCCTGGAAATCTCTTATTTTGTTTGTTTGTGCTCGTATATGTCCTCTTCCCCTTCATTTTAAATAATTCATTTCCTTTCTTCTTTCTTCATCTCTCCCTTTCTCTTTCCTTTCCCCCAATTCCCTCCACCCCCATGTTTGATATATATCATCTCATTTGTAGGTGTTCTTATTTTGTGTAAGTGTATTTGTGATTTGTATGAATGGCCTTGTGCTTCAGATCTCCTGTTTCCACATATGTAACTCGGAGCGACATTTGTACTATTTATGGTGTTACTGTGCTCACCTAGTCCAGAGCTTCTGATTTCTGTATAATAATTCATCATCATCTTAGACTTAGCTATTCCCCTCTACGGACACGTAGATGGCCTCCAACACACAAAAACACACAGGGACAAACTCCTCACACGTGTCCCTGTATAAACCTACGTGAGGCTTTAGCTCAGATATACACACCTGTGAGTGGGCTTGCTGGATCAGAAGGTATACAAATACTGTGTGCAAATCCCACCGGATTGTGTTCCAGAGTGACTGCCCCAATCTACATCCCCAGGGACGTTGATTCCTATCTCTTCTTTGCGTTGCCCAGCTTTCCCATCTTTGGTGGTTAATGGATATAAAATGATATCCAGTTGTTTGGATTTTTGTCTATCAAATTACAAATAAGTCAGGATATTTTTGTTTAAAATAGCTAAGCCATTTAAATTTTCTCTTCTGTAAAGTACCTGTTTGTATCCTTTGCCCATTTCTTAATGAATTTTCTTTTTTTGATTTGCAAGAGCTCCATATTATTCTATATATTGGTCCTAGTCTACCTGAGTTATCGAAAATACTTACTCTCAGTCAGTTATCTGTCAGTTCTTTATCTATGGTTTCCTTATTGGATAGAAATCTGTTCTTTTGAGCCTGTAATTTTTGTTCTAGTCTTGAACAATCTTTGTTCTAGTCAAGACTGACTACATAATTTGCAGGGCTAATACAGAATGAAAATGAAGGGCCTCTTGTTTAAAAATTAATTAAGCATTTCAAGATGGTGACACCAAATCACGCTAAAGGAAGCATGGGGTCCTTTTATGTATGGGGCGCAGTGTGACTGCAAAGGTCACATGCCTACGAAGCCAGTCTGATTCTAATACCAGAACCATATGGTTTTTATTATTACGGATTTGAGGTATATTAAGTATTCAGCCTTTAGTCATCGTTTCAAAGTTGAGCCAGTTAATATTTGTGGACTGTTAATCATTCATACAAATTTCAGAAAATTTGTATCCAGAAAATTTCAGAAAATTCATATTCAGAAAATTTTTAGAAATTGCAGAAAATCTCAGAAAAAGTGTATTGAGTTCCTCAAAACATCCAACTAGAATACTGATTGAAATTGCTTCAAATTTATAGATTATATGGGGGAAATTGACATCATTGTTGTATCAAGTTATCATTGGATGTCATGCAATTTACTAAAATCTTCTTTTGTGTCCTTATTTATAACTTTATATTTTTCCTTGATAATCTTAAGACAGATTACATAAACAATTCCTAGGTAGTGTAGAGTTGACTATTTTCCTCAGTGTTTTATTTTCAATTATATTTTCCAACTGACTGTTGCTGGTGTGGAAAAATGCTATCGATTTTTGTAATTTGTTCTGGTATCTGGAGAATTTGCTGAACTTTCTTAATAGTTCTACCTTCTTATTTCTTTCTTTCTAATCTTTAGACCACTATTTTTTTTTTTCCTTTTCTAGTTTTGGAATCAAAGTTATAGTCAAATTTATAAAGTGAGTTTATTTTCTGGAACACCTGTAATTATAACTTTGCCAAGGGTTAGTGATGGTGGAGGGAAGGGGCTGCCTACGTCTATAAAGCAGTAACAAGAGGGATGTGGTGATGGACAGTTATGGTCTTGATTGTGGTATGAGTTACACAAATCTACACATGTGCTAAAATGACATAGAACTATACACACACACACACGTACCAATGTTAGTTTCTGAGGCATAGGGAGATCAAGTCACTCGCCCAGGGTCACAACATTGTTAAATGATAGAACAAGTAAGAAAACCGAAGCACAGAGATGATATGTAATATATACAGCAATACAAATCTACCTCTTTTTAATTGCTAGCAAGAATCAGAGCTGAGTATTCAAAGCAGCTAATAAGGATCAGAGCTGTGTGTTCAAACCCATTTTAATCTGAACCCATAACTTCTTGCCCTCTAAAATATACAAAAAGACCCTGTTTTTGTTTGTCAGTTTGGTATGTCGGTTCTTATATATAGCTAAAGATAATGATCTTCCTTAGAGTGAGTGGGGAGAAAACCCCAAATACAGCTGGGCAAATTATACAGCTCCTCTTGCATTTCTGTCTCTGTCTTTACTAATAATTGGGTTCCCAAGGTGTAATGTAGAAATCAGGTTGAAGGAACTGTAGTTTGCTTACATGAGTGCTTTTTAAGAAAGTAATAGGTTATTTTGAAAACCTCCTGGCCATAATTGGGCAAATGGTCCTTGCTGAGCTGCCCAGGGTAAACTGGCTTTCACCAGGAACCCTCTCCTCTTCTGGCAAGTTCTGCTGCTCTGGCCACTTGGGCTCATCCAGTGGGTGCCTGTTATCACTGGACTCTTTTTTATGCTTCTAAGTATTCCACGTTATTGCTGTGATGAGCGAAACTTACTCTCCCCTTTTCCCTCCCGTGAATGTGACCCTCCTTGGCTCTGACCACACCCAGAACCTTAGAGCTGGTATCCACAGGGACTTGTAGCCAGCGATCATCTTTTAAGCTAAACTGCCTGAGTCGCAAGATTGACCACATCCCTCCTCTCCTTACAATGTTTCCAAGGCACCATGAACAAAGTTAAAACGTAACTCTTAAGGGAGAGGTCATATTTACTGTATTAATAACTCAGATAAAGAATTGTATTCTGATCATATTAAAAATCCTTACAAATCAGTAATTTTTATTTTTATTTTTTTCATTATTTTTTTGCATTTATATTGGAGTATGGTTGATTTACAAATCAGTAATTTTGGGGGACTTCTCTAGCGGTCCAGTGTTTACGACTTGGCACTTTCACTGCTGTGGGCCCAGGTTCGATCTCTGGTCGGGGAACTAAGATTCCACAAACTGTGCGGCGTGGCCAAAAGAAAAAAAAACCAAAAACAAATACAAGTCAGTAATTTTTAAAAAGTCAAAGAAACTGATTTAAAATCTGCTAAGGATATGAACAGGCAACTCTTGGAGAAGGAAATCCAAGTGACCAATCAATATGAGAAAGTTGTTCAGTCTCACCAATAAACCACAATTAGACACCAATTTTTTCTAGCCATCTGATTGGTAAAAATTTAGAAGGTTGATAAAATTGAATGTTGGTAAGAATATGAAGAAATAGTTCTCTCAATCTGGCCTCCTGGGAGCTAATCTCCTTCCTAATAGCAACTAAATTTTCTTTTGGAAAACTGCCACTTTCCAACTACACGGAGTCTTGAAAAAAACTCAGGGTGCTGTGTCCTCTCATTACGGAAGCTGATGGGATCCCTGGAGGCAGCTCCTGCCCTGCCCTCCTGCTCCCTGTGACATGAGGTCCCAGGACTAGTGTGGAGTGAGTCAAGGCCTGAAGAGAAGCTTGGGCTTCATTCATCCACAGGTGGTTTCCTCAGAGGCTGTAGAATGTGCAGCACTGTGGAGGCTGTTTGGACCTCACTGGTCCAGTGACCGGTTTCAAGCCTAGCAGGCCTTACTCTCCCTTCTGTGAGCTGCCCATCGTCTGCCAATAAACTCCCCTTTTTGCTGAAGGTTGTCAGGGTTGATGTCTGTGGTTTAACCGAAGGCTCCTTTCTAACCGTATCCCCAGTGGCCCAGCAATTCAACATCTCAGAATCTGCTCCAGGAAAACACATATGAGCACAGAATTGCCAGATGCTTGTGGCATTAATGCTTGTAAAAGCAGAAAAATGGACAAACTGTTAGGTTGAACCACATGAAAGATCCATTTTATGGGACAAAAACAGTTTAATGTCAGTAGTTTCAAATCGTTCAGCAGGAAAAAGTTAAATGAGTTACAGTACTTTCATATGCAACAACTAAAATGAGATAGATCTATATTTGCTGCTGTGGGAAATGCTCCAAGACACTATAACATGGAAAAAAAAAGATTAAGAGCAATAGATATATTTTTCAATTTTACAAAACAAAACAATATCTTTCTGGTAGATATAGATGAACAAAAATGCAAGGAGAAAGTTCTGGAAAGTTCTAGAAGGATACACACCTATTGCTAAACAGCTGTTATCCAGGAAGGGGACTAAGAATTGAATGAGTGAACAAAAAAGACTTGAGCTTTGTCTGTATTGTTTCCATTCTTTTACCATGAGAATAGAATCACGTATTTAACAAATATAGTGTATAAACAATAAAATATGAACAGAATTTTAAAATCAATATTTTTAAAAATTCTTCAAAGGTATTCCATCCTCTAGAGTAGGAGTTGGCAAACTATGGTCCTGCTATTTTTGTAAGTAGTTTTATTGGAATACAGCCATCTCATTTGTTTACATATTGTCAATGCTGCTTTATTAATACAGGCAAGGTTGAGTAGTTGCAACAGAGGCTGTACGGACCACAAAACTGAAAATATTTACTATCTGGTTCTTTAGAGGAAACCTTTGCAGATCTCTTATCTAGAGAGGGGATTTTCAATCCTGGGCAGACATTAGAATCACCTGGGGCAATTTTTTAAAAATACTAACGCCCAGCCTCCACCCTCGCAAAGAATGACTTAATTGGTCAGGGGTGAGGCTTGGGCATTAACTGTTTTTCAAATGTTCCCAGGAGATGCTATGTGCCGCTAGCCTTGACTGCTGTGCTCTTTCAGATTAATTCCAGACTCCAAGCTCGGGTTAAAAGGCCTTTCGTGACCAGACCTGCCTGTAGTTTCATCGTCCCACACCCACGCCCATTTCCTCTGCTCCATTATACAGAATGCACCAGGCCCGCACTTGTCTGTCTTTCTGCCTGGAATGTCCCTCCTTCCTGTCTGCCTGGCAAATGCTGAATCATCCTTTGAGTCTGGGCTGAAAGATGGTCTGCCCAGGAAGCAGCCCAGACTCTAGCTTAGTGTATCAGACTAGAAGGCCTGTAGCTGTTGGCCTGTCTCCCCTGTGAGGGAGGGGCTGTGTCTTCATCAGTGGATATTTCAGAGGAGGAGGTCAATAAACATTTGCTGAGTTAATTGAATTAACTTTTGAAAAAAATAAGTGCAAATGCCCCAAGTCCAGCTCCACAAATGTATTATAAGGTCCTCTCTGTGTCAAAAACAAAACTGGATGTATTTATTATAAATAGACTGCATGATTTCCAAATTCCCTTCTCCATCACTGAGTATTCCAAACTTGATAGCCTAAAGTTTAAGGATCTGGAACTATAAGAGCTTGTCTTGACCCTTGGATAAATCCCTGAAGGACAAATGTAGAGAGATACCTAATTCTTCACTTGAGAAGATTAAACTCTAGTTCTCTTTCCAATTGGTGTTTTGCTTTGTAAATGGATTGGATTTATGGTTTTCTAGCTGAGGTTATTTTGTATGCTGTGCAGATTTTCAATTGCATTTGTTTCCTTTCTGGTTATGAACTCGAATGGACAGGTTGTTCTTTTCCTGCCTTATCCTTAATTAGTTTCTGTCAAGAACCTGAGATGCCAGGCCATGGGCCCTATCCAAATCTAAATACATTGTGATGGTCACAGGAGGGAAGGATAGAATAAACTAATGATTAAACCCACCTGTTACTTCAAACTGCATGGCAGTTGTTCCAAGTTTTCATTTCCAAAAGATTAAAAACAATTTGTTTCAATTCTGCTGAGCTAATTAGCAGACACATTTTCTTTCTTGGCAACGATATGCGGATATTAAAATGCAGAATTGATTAATTTCTGGGTTTAAATGAAGGAAAGAGAGACCTTGGTCAATGGTCTTAAATTTTAAAATATGGATGCACTTACATCAGGAAGGTGAAGTCCAGAAGCTTCTAGAATGCTGAGCCACAAACAAATCCTGAAAGCAGCGATCATCTTCAGCATTTACAGCAAATATTTATTAAGCACCTACCAGATGGCTGTGTTACACTGCAGATTTTTTAAAACTAGAATTGAATAGTCCTTGCCCTGCATTGGATACACATTAAACGCTGAGCATCAGTTGTCAGTGATCTCCTTGTGGATGAAAGATCTGAATGTGCTGTCGATTTGATATCCAAGTTCCTGAAGCAGGCTCTTTACAAACACCTCTTGGCAGTCCCCCTTGCCTCTGACCAACTATTAATCTTGGACTTCAAGAACGAGAATAGTATGTGTATTAGTTTCCTGTGACTGCTATTACAAATTACTGCAAACTTGGTGGCACAGAAATTTACTCTCTCACAGTTTTGGAGGCCAGAAGTCCAAAATCAGTATCACTGAGTCAAAATCAAGGTGTCAGCAGGGCTGTGCTCCTTCTGGAGGCCTCAGGGGAAAGTCCATCCTTTGCCTCTTCCAGCTTCTGGTGGCTGCCAGCATCCCTTGGCTTGTGGCCACCTCACTCCGATCCCTGCCTCTGTGGTCACATCACCTTCTCCTCTGTGTGTCAAATCTCCCTCCACCTCTGCCTCCATCTTCTAAGGAAACATGTGATTGCATTTAGGGCCCATGTGGGTAAGCCAGGATAAACGCCTCATCTCAACATCTTTAACTTAAACATATCTGCATAGCTCTTGTTTCCATATACAGTAATATTCACAGGTCCCAGGGATTAGAACGAGATATCTTTGGGGATCCATGTTTCAGCCTACCACAACATGGATATTTGAAATCCAGCTAACCCAGAAATTTCAGTGAAGCCCCTTGTGTCACCCTTTCTCTATTCTGAGATTTCCTTGGTTTCAGCATCTTTTCTGCCCCTAGCTCCAGCACCAGTGGAGAGGCTGGGCTTGAGTAAAATGCCCTCTAGACTGACAGCCAGATGGGAAAAGAGGCAACATTCTGAGAATGCAAATCATGTAGATGGTCAGTCCTCCACTGATGACCAGAGAACAAAGGCAGGGCTGGGGCCAGTGATTGGCTCCCCCAGTGAGTGCCACCTATGGATTACCTCCTATGCCAGGAGTGTAAACACAGGCCTTGGCTTCCAGGGGAGAGGATGAGACACACAGATAGGAGACATGAAATAATCACCTCAAGAGATAAACGATGAAACCAAGGGAGTAAGTGATCAGAGTAGGAAGTTCGGCAACCCAGCCATCAGGGTGGGCTGAGGGATGAGGACCAGGGAGAAGGGACTTGAAGGGTTAAGAAAGTTTCGTAGCAAAAGTAGCTGCTTGGGGAAGATTTCAAGGCTGTGAGGAGATTAGAGAAAACAGGAAATGAAAAACCCTGCAGGCTGCTTGGGAACCAGAAGCCTCCCTCCACCCGCCTCCTTCTTTCCCCCGAGGAACAAAGTACAGGAAAATGCAGACATCATGTGAAACCATCAGGGCCTCGATATGCTAAGCAAAGTTTTAATTCCATATAAACAGATTCCCTCTGAAAGCCCTCCGCTGTAGACAGTGCTACAAATGGGTCTGCTTGGACTTGATGAAATGACCATGGGTGGGCCTGGTATATCTCAAGGAAAATGAATTCCAGGACCTACCTGAGACTGCTTGTTTTGCTTTTTCATTTTTGTCTCAGATAATAAACACATGCTTTTTTCTTCTGGATGGTGGTTTTGAGAGGCCATAGCTCCCTGTATTTGTTTCCTAGGGCTGTCTTAACAAATTTCCACCAACTGGGTGGCTTGAAACAACAGAAATTTTTTGTCCCACAGTTCTGGAGACTAGAAGTCTGAAATCAAGGGGTCAGCGGGGTTGGTTCCTTCTGGAGGCTCTGGAGGAGAACCTGCCCACTCCTCTCTCCTCGCTCCTGGTGGTTGCCGGCTGTCCTTGGCGTTCCTTGGCTTCTAGACACATCACTTCAATCTCTGCCTCAGTCGTTACGCGTCAATTCTCCCTGTGTGTCTCCGTGTCTCTGTGTGTAGTTCCCTCATAAGGACACCAGTCACTGGGTTAGGACTCTTCCAAATCCAGCATGACCTCATCTTAACTTGATTACATCTATAAAGAGCCTATTTCCAAATAGGATCACAAATCCACGGTACCAGGGGTTCGGGATTCAACATATCTTTTTGGAGGACACAGTTCAACCCGCAACACCCTCAGAGTGGGGATTCTAATCCAAGCCAAGGACACTACTAACTAGCTTGTGAGGGTCGTTGGCGAAGCTACGAGCCTAGAGAGAAGCAGCTGCCCAGTGCTCGGGGAAGGTCTGACAAGTTCATGGAGAGATAGGACCCCAGGAGGGTGGAAAATGGAGAACACAGTGGGCCATGGAAAGACCTGAAGAAATAACCGATCGGATGCCTGATGGGACCAAAGACACACAACATGGCTTCAGAGCCCCCTTTCAATAGTTTTTCTATTGTGTGTTCTGGTCATCGCTTTTTTATTTATTTATTTATGGCTGTGTTGGGTCTTCGTTTCTGTGCGGGGGCTTTCTCTAGTTGTGGCAAGCGGGGGCCACTCTTCATCGCGGTGCGTGGGCCTCTCACTATCGCGGCCTCTCTTGTTGCGGAGCACAGGCTCCAGACGTGCAGGCTCAGTAATTGTGGCTCACGGGCTTAGTTGCTCCGCGGCATGTGGGATCTTCCCAGACCAGGGCTCGAACCCGTGTCCCCTTCATTAGCAGGCAGATTCTCAACCACTGCACCACCAGGGAAGCCCCTGCTTTTTAAATTATATACATTTATACCAACTGCCAACATAGAAGGCCATAAACCCTTCTTAGTTTCCAGGTGCCCTTCCTCCAGAGAAAAGATGGAACAAGACAAGATATTCAGACAAGAGACGTGAAATCATTATTCTAGAACACATATGATAAAGCCAAAGGCAGTAAGTTCCCAGATTAGAATGACTGAAAAGGATATATGGATATATAGATATACTCCACATATATTTAATAAGGATCACATATTTACTAAATAAATTCACCATTTTAGACTAGAGTCCAATATTAAAAACATAGCAAGGAAAACAAGTAGGTGTCAGGAGTGCAGAACCAAAAGTGGTGATAGAACAAAAGGGTAGGAAAAACTGTAAGAAACGGGGTCACCGGGATGTGTGGCCACACTAATCAAAGTGAGCTTCCTGCAAGTCTGTATGAGTTTCCTATGGCTGCTGTAAAAAAATGTAACTTTGATTGCTGTAACTCTGTGGCTTAAAACAACATACATGATTTATCGTATTGTTCAAGAGGTTAGAAATCCAAAGTGGGCTTTTACAGGGTGTATGGGCTGAACTGTGTTCCCCACACCCACCTCCCCCCATCCCAATATTCATATGTTGAAGCCCTAACCCCCAGTACCTCAGAGTGTGACTACATTTGGAGATAGGGCTTTTAAAAGGAGGTGATTAGGTTAATATTTATTTATTTATTTATTTATTTATTTATTTATTTTTATTTTTATTTATTTGTTTATTTATTTTGGCTGCACCGGGTCTTAGTTGCAGCATGCAGGATATTTTTAGTTGCGACATGTGGGCTTCTTAGTTGTGGCATGCGGACTCCTTAGTTGTGGCATGCGGACTCTTAGCTGCGGCATGCATGTGGGATCTAGTTCCCCAACCAGGGATTGAACCCAGGCCCCCTGCATTGGGAGCTTGGAGTCTTACCCAGTGGACCACCAGGGAAAAGGGGTCCCAAAAAGGGGTTTTTAGGTTAAAACGAGGCTTTTAGGGTGGCCCCTGATCCAATCTGACTGGCGTCTGTATAAAAGGATATTCAGACACACAGAGAGACACCAGGGAGAAGGCGGTCATTGGTCATCTGCAAGCCAAGGAGAGAGGTCACAGAGGAAACCAACCCTACCAGCATCTTGATCTTGAACTTCCAGCCTCCAGCACTGTGAGAAAATAAATTTCCCTTGGTTAAGCCCCTCAGTCTGTGGTACTTTGTTACAGCAGCCCTAGCAAACTAATACAGGGGGGTGGGTATTGTGTCTACTTTTGGAATCTTGTCTGATGTATGTTTTCACCAGTAATTACCAGTAAAACTGACATCCCTATTTTCAGCTAACCATCACAATGATCAGAATCAGGTAAGAAGCTTCCTTAAAATTCAGATTCTTAAGTCCAGCTCCTAGGGACTTCCCTGGTGGCGCAGTGCTTAAGAATCCGCCTGCCAATGCAGCGGACACGGGTTCGAGCCCTGGTCCGGGAAGATCCCACATGCCACGGAGCAACTAAGTCCGTGTGCCACAACTACTGAGCCCACGTGCCACAACTACTGAAGCCCACATGCCTAGAGCCTGTGCTCTGCAACAAGAGAAGCCACTGCAATGAGAAGCCCACACACCACAACGAAGAGTAGCCCCCATTCGCCGCAATTAGAGAAAGCCCGTGCGTGGCAATGAAGACCCAACGAAGCCAAAAAAAAAAAAGTCCAGCTCCTAGAGGTTTTGCTAGCAGTGGGGTGGGGCTGGGCAGTGAAGATAAATGTTTAATAATCTGCTCTCTCCCCAAAATGAGGGGGAAAAAAAAAAATATATATATACACACACACACACACACACACACACACACACACACACACACACATACACCATAAATTATACTGATATAAAGGCTATATAGCATAGTGTATTACTTTGCTCAGGCTACCATTACAAAATACCACAGACTGGGTGGCTTAAACAACAGAAATATATTTCCTCACAGTCATGGAGGCTAAAAGTCCAAGATCAAGGTGTTGGCAGGGTTGGTTTCTACTGAGGCCTCTCTCCTTGGCTTGTAGATGGCCACCTTCTCTGCACCTTCACTTGGCCTTCCCTTTGGGTGTGTCTGTGTCCTAATCTCCTCTTCTTATAAAAGCACCAGTCATATTAGATTAGGGCCCATCCCAATGACCTCATTTCACATTAATTATCTCCTTAAAGACCCTGTCTCCAAGTACAGTCGCATTCTGAAGTACTGGGGTTAAGTCCTCAACATATGAATTTGGGAGGAACACAATTCAGCCCATACCATGCACAGATTACAAATAATAATTAAATCAATAATATTCCTTGTTATAAATTCCATATATAGCCAACTGATTCTCACAGAATTCGTTCACTAATTTTTGCCAGACTCTCATATCTGTAGCCAACCTATGATTTTACCTACGACACCAGTGAGTGTCATCCCCACATAAATGTTGGGTCATATTTTTGTCCACCTTAATGAGTAATATGGATATGAAGCCAGAAAGATATATGTCAGAACTTCACTCATTTGTCCATGATGTGAGCAATGTTTTTGCTGAATAACAGTTTTTGGGTGCTATTTATAATGCAAAGGCTGTAGACGTAACACACATTTAAGTTTTATTTTAATTTGTAACATTTTCTCCATCAACTTCTGAAGCCTAGACAGTCAACAAAACGTCAAGCCCTGACCTACAGTGATTGCTGACTTGTGTGGTGAATATACTTCTACCACAGCTGACTTCAAGCTCCCAGCCTGACATCCCTGAACTTGAGCTTAAAGGATGATGTGCAATAGCACAGCAATACATTTCCACCACACAGACTCAGTTCAGGAGTACAGATGATGGTCAAGTGCGTACAACAGTTAGGAAGTGGTGAATGTGGGGTATTCATTCCTTTTGCTCTTAACATAATTTACTCAATTGTTAATTTATGTGATTCAACCATTAAAAGTCACTGTGTTGGACAACCAGACTGAACATTTAACCCCGGCTGGAGCAGATTGGTGGGTGCAGGAATTAGAACATTTTTTAAGCTGCTGTAGATTTTCAGACTTTGAGAAACACAGCCTCTCCACTTCATAGGTGAGGAAACTTGTTCAGCAAAGTGACATGGCTTGGGTAGGGCCAACCACACAGCTGACTATCGGCCTAAACAGGATGAGAGCCCAGGCATCAGGACTGCCAGCCCAACACAATGTCTGTGGGTCAACACCTTGTCTCTAAAATGTGATTTGTTTACAAGAAATGTACAATGAGGAAAGGAACAGGTGGGAAGGTACAGGCGATCAGGTACAGAGAGAAAGGGCAGGAGAGAGAAGGATCCCCATCAGGAAAGGGCATCCCTGAATTAGAAACAGATGAGTTTTAAGAAGGAAGTTAATACCACAGTGGTCAAGGAGAAAGAAAATTGAGAGAAAAAAATGATTCACCAGGAGGGAGGATGCCAGAGATTTTTTTTTGAGTGTTTTCATAGTCTTTTATTAATCATTCATTTATATATATGTGTGATTGATGTGGTATATATACACCTAATACACACTCTGAGTTCCAGGCACCTTGCTAGGTTTTGAGTTAGCAAAGGAAAACAAGATAGACAATCTCTCTCTACGAAAGAGACATAGCACCTCTCTCTCTCTCTCTGTCTCTATAAATATGTTTCTGTATAAATATATATATATATCTATATTATATATATATATACATACACACATATACACACAGTTATCTCTATATGTTTTCCAAAAAAGGTATTATATTATACATATTGTTTTGTATCCTGATGTTTTTCCTTAATAATATACTAAGATTATCTTCCATACCATTAAATATTTTTCAAAGGCATTATTTTTAGTTCATGATATTTTATTTTCTAGATGCTCAATAGTTTTTAATCTAATTTTTCTCTTCTTGAAAATGTAAGTTGTATCTACTTGGTTACAGAGATCTTTTAGGCTGCAATTTTTATATGTGATAAGGGATTCAATGTAGATTTCTGTGGATTATGGAGCGTAAAAACAAAATCAGAAGCAGAGGGGCCAGAACACTGGCCTGAGGACTTCAGAAATGAAAGAAGGGATAAAATCAGACAGGGACCCAAGAGGGTGGCAAAATTAAAGCATACAGATACTGTTTGATGGATTCTGTTCCCATTAAGATGGTGGGCGTGAAAGTGAATGGAGAAGGATGGTGGGAAGGAAGCACGGCAACTTCATTTTGGAGCTGTATTACTGTACTCTTCCTTCTCATAAGCTCCATGCTGTTTAATCCATCCTCCCACTGCCAGACTGAGTGTCTGTCTCAGGCTCTAATATCAGGCTCTCTCCTGCTCCTGAGCAGCAATGATGCCGATTCCCTTGTGCAAAAACATGTCAGCCTGAAGTTCAAGAACACTTTCTCTCCGCTTTATTCCTCAGACCCCACCCATATTCAGAGGTTCTCCTATTGTCATCTCTGTGCTTTGGATTGGGGATGGAGTTTTGAAACATTATTATGCAACATTTAATATCTTAAAAAGGCATAAAGAAAAACACTAAGAAACACCTACGTTTCAGTCATCCAGCTTAAAAAAACACAACTTGACCCATCGTTTGAGATCTGATGGGTCCCCAATTACATCTGCACCCTCACCATGCCCAATGCAAGGCAACCTCTAACTGAATTTGGAGGTTATCATTCTCATGACTTTCTTTCCATTTGTACTACATACATATGTCTCCCGAAGAAGTAGAGCACCTTAATTCGCATTTTTTAAACTTTACATACTATATATATTCTTCTACAACTTTTTTTTTCTTGATGTTACTTCAGTGTATTCCCTCCATATTGATACATGTATCTCTGCTTCATTCCTTTTTTTGCTGATGACTATTTTTTTGTCTTGTTTCTCTGGTTGCTGCTTATTTAGGCAGTGATTGAAAATGCAGGCTCGGGAATCAGATGATCTGGGTTGAAATCCTATCTGCACCACTTATTTCGGCAAGATACTTTACATCTTTGTGGTTCATTTATAAAATAGAGGTGATAATAACACCCTACCCATGGTGGTGGGGTGCATTAGGACTAAGTGAGACAACTTTTGCATAGGGCTGGGGACAGTACCTGCCATGTAAAAGTACTCTCTAAATATTGACTCATTTTTTTGCATCCACATGACTGCCAGGAAAATCATGCTGAGAACAAAGGTCAGAACTACGTTCTGTGCTCAAAAATCTCAGGCAAAATGCCAAAGCAATGACGTCAAGTGTTTTTGGGGTGCGTTAGAAAGAAAATCAGTTAAAACACTAGATAGTAGTATTCATCTGTTAAATTAAGTTATTGTCATCTATCCACTTATGTACATCATTCAATTCTTTCTTGGACCATTCAACACAGGGAAATATTTTTAACTAAAAAAAAAAAAGAATTTCAACTTTCAGATGCCTACAGATGAAACATTGTTGGTACATGACTAGAGTAACTTATAAGACAAATAAATGCTTTTTTCCTTGAAAAGCATCAACAAGGCTGTGACTAATGATGACAATAGGTACCACCACCGCACCACCAGAAATCATTGCACCCTTCTGGATTTTCTTGTCCAGCTTATTTGGCCTGGGTTTGTCAGAATGTTCCCTGTCAAACATCACCAAGTGTTGTAGCAAAACATAATCAATTCCAAAGTACAACTTGAAGGTGGTTATTGAATCCATTGGATTCATATCTCCCTACTGTTTCATAAACTACCAGGACATATAATTCAGTGTAGAATGGCAATTGCTTCAAACCATTTGCCATTTTGAATTACTCAATATTAGATCAAAACTTTTGTTTTCTCTTTATAATGTACATTATGCTACTAAAGGTTTTCCAATACAAAATAAACTAGTCATGTGTACAAAACAGAAAAGGAAATTGCTATGATAGTGTTTCTGGCTTTGGAAAGAGTGAGTTTTTACATTTTTCCTTGTTAGTGGTTTACATCAGCATCAACAATGAATCATTCTCCTAGAGAGGTTATCCCACCGAAAATGAATCTGATTTCCTGCCCCTTTCCGTCAGGAAGATATCAATATATGTCCCTTTATTTGTGAAAATAATTTTGGGAAACTAACAAAAATAATTACAGCAGCCTGATGTCCACCCATATCACATGCAAAGAGATCTGGCTACCATTGAACTTCTTCCAGCTTGAGCCAATGCATTCACCAGAATACTCCTCAGAATTTACTATCCAACATATAATGGGCAAGACCTGTTTCCTGAATAATGAAGCAATTCTTTATCAAAAGCAGACTAAATGTCTAGAAAAAGAAATAAACCAAGCCATCCCCTATGACAGTGAAATGTTATCAACTTCAGAATAGTAAACAGCATCATACAGTTTACAAATAATCCTCGTCTTATTAAGAGATTGGTTCTGGCTAGATTCCTTCTGGCTAGAATACCACCCCCTCCATTGCCTTCTGCAATAAAAATTCCTCCTCCCTCCTTGATTCCTGGAGCAATTTATAAATTGAGGATCATCTTCTCTTTCCTATTTGGTTCTGGGTTTTTAATTCTCAGGAGTTTTTCTAGCCCCAGCCCAAACCTGTCTGCCCTGTGTTCACCTACCCAACGGGTTAGGAAAAACCTACTTACTTCTTTGAGCATATTCTTTGGGTTCCACTGAATTCAGATCAGAAAGGAATTCATCAGTGTCCTGCATGCACTTAAGAGAAATGTTTCTTGCAGGAAAAACAAAAGGCAATTGAAACTGAAAAGAGAGAAGACAAAATAGTAAGGTCAGGACCATCTTTGGTCAGGATCTTAACCTGTCAGGATAAAACTCCCCTCTTAGACAAAGAGCCTCATATGTATGAAACACTAGTCTATAACGTGTTGTGGGGAAATGTGACATTCTCACCCTTAACATGCAGAGACAAGCTGCGTCTCCTCCGCC
>NC_080076.1:16591423-16709295 GCF_949987535.1 Balaenoptera acutorostrata
GTTGGCCCACTCAGTCCCTTGAATTTGGTCTCTAACCAACAGTGTGTGCTGAGATGAGGGACGCACTGCAGCCGAGGGGCAAACGTCCAGCCCAGGATGACTCCATGGCTGGCCCCACCAGCGCCCGCCCTGAACCCTGAGTAGATCGACCAGCCCAGCCGGCTTACTGATGCTGCCGACTCACTGTGTGTGAGAGACCGAAGAGCATCCCATCCACCCGTGCACCCACCTGCCGCGAGCCCCTTCTCCAAAGTTCTCAGTCATAAAATGCCTAGCTCTGTATAATGGATAAGAACAGAGGTGGGAATTCCCTGGCAGTACAGTGGTTAGGACTCTGCGCTTTCACTGCTGAGGGCCCGGGTTCAATCCCTGGCTGGGGAACTAAGATCCCACAAACTGTGTGGCCAAAAGAAAAAGAACAAAGGTAACAGATAAGAACATACAAAGGGTGGGCAAGGGACTGCTCCTTTCTATTTTAATATTGTTAAGTGTTACAAACCAAGCAAGAATGGTCTGTCAAAACAAAATACAATTCCAAAAGGAAATCCATACACCATGGAGCAGAGAATGGGAAAATGGAAAGTTAATGGTGAAATGGGAAAAACCTTCAAGAAGTTCCAGGCTTATCCTTTCACTGTGCTTCCCACATTAGAAATCACGACTTACGAGCAGGTATAAACTTTCCTGATGCCTTTGTGCTTGATCCGGTTGTGACGGCACAGGCTGTGGGATGAGCTGAAAGACTTGTCACACTGGCGGCAGGGGTGCTTCTTCATTTGCTTTATTAGGAGAAAAGAAAAGGAAAGTCACTTGAGAGAACAAAAACAGAAACACTTTACAAATTAAAAACTCTTTTGTAAGAGTCTAAGTATCACTACTGGTTTAGCAATACAGTGACAAGACTAGAAGATTTTAAAGATGTAACAGAGGACTTCCCTGGTGGTGCAGTGGTTAGCCTCCCAATGCAGGGGACACGGGTTTGAGCCCTGGTCTGGGAGGATCCCACATGCCATGGAGCAACTAAGCCCGTGCGCCACAACTACTGAGCCTGCCTGCGCTCTAGAGCCCGCATGCCACAACTACTGAAGCCCACGCGCCTAGAGCCAGTGTTCCGCAATAAGAGAAGCCACTGCAATGAGAAGCCCGCGCACTGCAGTGAAGAGTGGCCCCTGCTCGACGCAACTAGAGAACAGCCCGCACGCAGCAATGAAGACCCAATGCAGCCAAAAATCAATCAATCAATCAATCAGTTTAAAAAAAAATGTAACAGAAAGGGTGGGCAGGGCTGGAGTATTCATGGAGGGGCTCATTTCTAGAGAACACATTTTATCATAAGACTAAAAAACTATTTTTTTCCTTAAAAACACTTATGATTTTGATTCAACACAAACACCCAGATAGCTGAAAAGAAAACATTACACAAATTTTCTTTGCGTAAGAGACGTTATTTTTAAAAAGCAGATAACCTAGAAAAACAATTCTTCAGCAGATACCAAATAAAGCCAGTAGTTAATTTGTTATATCCAGAAAGAACAGGTTTCCTTCTCCAATATGCCATTTTAAATTACATCTCTGGCTAATTTTAAACATTTTAGCTTCTCCCACTAATAACTAATTATTCCTTAAATAAGGAAAGAGTTTTCCAAGAATGCTTTTTGTTTTAAATGATACCATTTGGTTATCTCAAGAACACAAGTTTGAAACCACTTTGGGGATATTGCCTGTTGGTATATGTAGAGAGAGTGTGTGTGTGTGTGTGTGCGCGCGTGCGTGCGTGTGTGTGTGTGTGTGTGTGTGCTGGGGAGGGACACTGAGAAAGCAACAGAGCACGATCAAGAGATATATAAAAAACAAAGTGAAAGTTTCCCACTTTGGCTAAGACATAATGTTAATTCAACAGATTCCCACGTGGAACCTTTGAGGTCAAATTAGTGGCTTAACATTTAAAACAAATTATTTGGGCACGATATGTACTGCAGTCTGGAAGTAATGTCATATCACAAGGAAATGAAATCAAGAAAGAACTGTTAGCCTCATGAATGAAACAAATTTGGCTCAGCCCTCGTAAAAAATAGGGACGAAGACGGAATAAGTTCTCACGTGAAATTGTGTTACTATCTTTGGCAATAAGAAGAGATAAGCAGGGGCTTCCCTGGTGGCGCAGTGGTTGAGAATCTGCCTGCTAATGCAGGGGACACGGGTTCGAGCCCTGGTCTGGGAGGATCCCACATGCCGCGGAGCAGCTGGGCCCGTGAGCCACAATTGCTGAGCCTGCGCGTCTGGAGCCTGTGCCCCGCGACGGGAGGGGCCGCGATGGAGAGAGGCCCGCGCACCGCGATGAAGAGCGGTCCCCGCACCGCGATGAAGAGTGGCCCCCGCTTGCCGCAACTGGAGAAAGCCCTCGCACGAACCGAAGACCCAACACAGCCAAAAATAAATAAATAAATAAATAAATAAAAAATAAGAAAATCCTAAAAAAAAAAAAGAAGAGATAAGCAAGCAACTGTGACCTAAGTGATAAAGAAATGATAAGTTTTTTTAAAAATTATTTTTACATTAATCACCTGACATCCTTATTCAAGCTGGTAAGCAAATCTATTCAAGCGGCTGAAAGGAGCCCCAGAGATGGTCTGGCACCTTTTCTCCACCACTCACGAACCATGTGATGGGGGAGAGTGTCCCAACCTCCATAAACACCCACTCCCCAAGCTGTCAAGTGGGGATCACAGCAGTGCTGTCCTCAGAGAGGGTGCTGGGGGGAAGGGGGCCGCTGAAGGGCTAGCACAGTGCTTGGGACACAGAGAAATCCTCAATACGTGTTATTTTATTAGTAATAATAAAGTTACATATCCAAGTTTCATTTTTTTAAAAGTGGAAAATACTATCTTTTAAATAAAGCAAATCAGTCCGGCGGACGTTGCAAAGGTCTTGAACCCAGACAAAGGCAAAGGAGGAAGTTCCTTCTCCAAGTTAAAGATGAAAGTCGTACCATTGCTTGTACTGTTTTCCTAAGCATATCCCCGGGATATATGCATATACATCATATATCCCAGACTGTAAGAATCATCTCTGGGGAAAAAAAGAGAGACAGAGAGAACAAAGCAAGTGACCAACTAGTGCCTGAGATATCCTGTCCCTTCTCCTTCACAAACATTTTCAATCACATTAAATAGGCCATCCCTAGTCTCTTTTATTAGCATATGTAGCCAGAGAATGAATAAGAGGTTTCTTTTACAATAAAACTTGAAGTCAAGAACAGTCAGTTATGAATAGTTCTACTATGTTTCAATAAAGGTTTTTAACATCTACAAATACCTAACTCCTGTTGAATTTTGTACATATAAGATGGACAATGTTAAGATCACTTGGGAGAGCTGAAACACAAGACATCTGTAGCAAATAATCATAAAGGAGGGAGACAATGGAAGTACACCTTTCTAAGCACAGAACAGGGCAGAGGCCTCAGAGACATGCAGACTGGGTTTTCTATTATGGTAAAGATTTTAATATTCTACTTCTTGTTACAGTGTAGTTATATTAATATCAAATCAAAATTGTAAGAGAGAAATATCAATAAAGAAATCCTCAGAAGATAATAAAATAAATGAAGAGCAGCTTAGCTAAATCAATAATTACTATTTTCAAAGAGTTGACGATGTATGAGATACTCTTTTTCAACATCCTTATGAAAAAAAAATGCAGAAATGAACTGTGCAATCCCAGAACAATGGGGCAAGGTTTCAAAATCACTGGTGACAAGAAAATGGCAAGTTAAATTCCAGTTTCCAGATCAAACCTGCCATGTTCACAATACCTAACAAGATAAATGACTTTCTTCTTTGTTAAATTTTAAATACTAACTTGTTTAAAGGTGCTTTGCCTAATTTATCTTCACAACTTGTATCTTCAATATTATAATAGTTCAGACTGCTACTTTATGACACAGGAAGCAATTTTTAATGAAACAAACACGGGAAAAAACAATATTAAGAAAGTGTAGGACTTCCCTGGTGGCGCAGTGGTTACGAATCCACCCGCCGATACAGGGGACATGGGTTGCAGCCCTGGTCCGGGAAGATCCCACTGCCCGCGGAGCAACTAAGCCCGTGCGCCACAACTACTGAGCCTGCGCTCTAGAGCCCGCGAGCCCCAACTACTGAAGCTCTCGCGCCTAGAGCTCGTGCTCCGCAACAAGAGAAACCACCACAATGAGAAGCCCGCGCACCGCAACAAAGACCCAACACAGCCAAAAATAAATAAATAATTAATTAACTTTTTTAAAAAGGAAGAAAGAAAGTGTAAAAGTCTATCATCATTCTGTTTTCAAGACTTTTAACGTCCTTTACTTCTGCTGGCTCCAAGGCTGCATAAATTGATATTAACAGAACCAGGGCCTTAAGTGGACTTTTTATAGTTAACTAAAATCAGAAAAGAAATTTATGAACTATAAATTATTTTGTTTTTAAATAGAACTCTTTAAAGAAATAGTGAACTAATAAGCTGGCAGGGTCTGAAAATTTTGCTAAAACTTTAGAGTAAAATATCAAATACAACACTTGGGTACACCTCCTAAACTTTCTCCCTAATCTCCAATTTTTGACTCTTTTATCTTTGTGTCCTTTAGGAAAGAAAGCATTATTATTAACTGCTCTTACCAAACAAACTCCTTTGTTCTAAATGCCCCAGCCCTGGGCTCAGGTCTGAGCTCTGGGATTTAAAATGCCTCTGAAAGCCATTCTTTTCGGATGGCACTTGGTGGATGCGGGCGCTCTCACGATCAGACATTTCCATGCTGATAACCAACCAGTCCCTTCCTGTCTCTTGGCTTGAAGGCCTCTGTTTCAGGTGACTCTGAAGAAGTTAGAGGGAGAAAAGCCACAACTTCACACTCCCATCTGGCCAGACGCCCACTCATCTCCATCTCTTCTGAGATCCCCTCCTCCACGAGCTATCTGCCTCACACCAACATGCACAGGGCCTCCTTGACGACCAGCACACGCCCAGGAACAGCCACAAGTTTAAGATTAAACGGGAGTGAAGTTATTCCCAAAGCACGCTGACACACATCCTTCAGCTCTATCATAGCGGTTTTTATGAAAAAGGAAAACCAAACCAACTGCATGATTTACACCTACCACAGCAGCAATCCCTCAGAATTTAACTCCTAAAACCCTGGACCCTTCCACTTGGCAATCTATTCTACAAATAAACCCGCACATGGTACAGTCAGTTCTGATGTAACACAACATACATAGAACGCATGCTCTAAATCACTGAACTATGCAGAATCAGGCAACAAAACCCACAAGACTTCCAGCAACAATGAAGTTCAGGGCATAACATTCAAAAACTGCCAATGACTCATTTAATAAAAACTAATGTAGCATGGATTTACACATGTTAAACGGTTAAGAAACAAATATTAGGTGCTGCAAAAAATGTGGCACTTTACCTTGAAAAAGACCTTCAGTTTGCTTGTGGAAGTGAGCGCCAGGGGGCTTGCTTGAGTTTTTGTGAAGTGGTGTAAGGAGGGTTATCTGAAATTGGAGGTATGGACCTGTGTGACTCAGCCCACGAGGAGATGAGGTCACTGGTGAAGGCAGAAGGTGTGTGCACAACTGTGTCGGGTGTATTCCTACACAACTCTGTTGCACGGTTTTCTGTGCTCACCTAGTGTTTCTCAGGGATGGAATCACACGAGCAAACTCAGAATTCACATTATGCTTCAATTGTTCCCTGATGTATCAACTACATTGGAACAAATCTGTGTTTTGAACACAGGCGTTACAGCAGAACTGACTGTACACACAAGGTTATTCACTGCAGCACCGTGTGTAAGGGGAAAAGATGGGAAAAAATGTGGGTCCATCCAAGGAGGAATGGTTAAATAAATGATATGTACTCAAAACAATATTCTTGTCATGCAGCTGTAGAAAAGAATGAAAGATCTCAAAGCACTGATATGAAAAGAACTGTAACATAAATTACATGGAGACGGAACCGGTGCAGAAAATTATATTAATAAGCTGTGTTCTGTGTTAAAAAGAGGTAAAAATGAGAACACAGATGCATATAGGATGATACTGGCATAGAGAAACTTCAAGGGTGGCAAGGGTAGAAATGAGGCTTTTAACTGCATTCCTTCATATCATTTGGATTTTTGAACCATGTGAATACAGCTCATATAAAAAAAAATTTTTTTTCTGTTGCCTCAAAAAGATCTTAGGTTCACTGAGGTATTAATTTACGAAATGTAAAATTCACTTTTTAATGAGTTTTGGGAAACGGATACAGTTAAGTAACTGCCACTACAATCAAGATATAGAACAACAGTTCGATCACCCCCCAAATTCCCACGTGCCCCTTTAGAGTCAACCCCTCCTTCCTACACCCAACTCTTGAAAACCACTGATCTGTTTTCCATCCTACAGTTTTGCTTTTTCCATTTGTCATGTACATGGGACCATGGAGTATAATGTGTGTGGTTTTGGGAGCCTGGCACCTCTCACTCGGCATCACGCGTCGGCAGCTCTATCGAGTGTTCCGTTGTACGGACAGACCCCTGTTTGTTTATCCATTTACCAGGTGAAGGACTTCTAGGTTGTTTCCAGTTTTTGAAAATTATTAAAGTATACAGTATAAACTGTAAACATTCATGGACAGGCTTTGGTGTCAACAAACGATCTTATTTCTCTTGGGTAAATACCTAGGAATGGAATTACTGGGTCCTATGGTAAATGACATAAGAAACTGTCAAAGTGTTCTCCAGATGGCCGTACTCTGTTTTTCCACCAGCAATGGATAAGAGCTCCAATGGCTCTGCAGCCTTTCCAGCATTTGATATTGCCATTTTATTTTATTATAGCCATTATCAAGGGTGGCTAGTGGTATTTCATTGTGGTTTAATTTGCAGTTCTCTAATGACTAATGGTATTAAGGTAAAAATTTTTCAGTTAACAGATAAAATACCTATTTATGTGGTGTGCCTCTTCCTCCAAAGAAAAGCCCTGAACTCTGTTTTTGGTTTTCTATTTTTATTTCAGGAGGAATTTCACTCTCTTGTAAGGTCCTTGAAAACAGAAGCTGCGGATCATTCATCCTTATAGCCCTGGCATTCAGCATACAGAAAACACTCAGTAAATATTCACTGTGTAAACGAATAAAAGAAAAAAATAACTGAATACACAATTATCTGCTGGAAAAATATGAGCATGTTCTACAAAGCGATCATAGAATAACAAATTTACCATAAAGTCCTGGCCAGAGAGCAAGCACTGCTTGTTTCTGGAAGATGGGTGAGACGCGGGCATGTTTAAATCCTGATAAGAGCCTCTAAAAAACAAAGACACTGAGGACACAGGTGGGGAGACAGGGAGGGACTCACACAGAAGGAAGAGCACATCTTCCAGTATGACTGGAGGTAAGGCTCCGTCCATAAACAGGTGCAATGTTTACACGGCCAGTGGTGGGCGGGTGAAGAAGGGACTGGGACACTGAAGGAACTCCTGCCTGGCAGCTTCCAGATCAAAGTGAAGTAATACGATGCATCTAGATGCTGCAGCCTTCACTTTCTTTCTCTTATTGTTGCCAATTATAAAAATAACAAATGGTTATTGCAAAATAAAAGAGAATGAGATTGCTTCTAATCTCACCAATTGAGGTAACCACTATCAATTTCTAGCTATATATCCTGCCCATGTCTTTTCTGGATACACGGATTCACGTGTATTTATGAGTCTATATTATACATATTGATTTGTCACCTGATTTTCTGCTTGTAAAGTACACACAGCTACACATATTTTGATGATTCCACATTCTTCTTAATCCATCATTGTATTCTATTGTATAAATGGACCATAATCCATTTAACTATCTTCTATTAATGATTTAGATTGTTTCAACTTTTCAACTTTTACAGATAAAATTTTCTATAGTCAACCAATTATTTCCTTTGGATAGATTTCTGAAAACAGACTTTCTAGTTTAGAAGTTGTAAAAATGTTAAGGCTCTGTGACCCTTCTTGCCAAACCGTCCTCAAAAAGGACACCAGTGACCTAAGTTGGTGTCTCTTCATCAGGAGTCTTCAACACCAGGTCACATTCTTCAACTCTGCCAAAGTGAATGGTAAAAACTCTACTGCACTTTTCTTTGTTTCTCTTCAATGCCTAGTGATGTTGGACATCTAGGCACATACTCCTGAGCCATTTATACTTCCCTGGGGAACTGCCTGATCACATCCTTTCCGCGGTTTTCTATGCAGTGAGGGCTGGAGATGGCAGGTGGGGAGCTCAGAGCGCAGACAACAGAGCCTTGTACACCATGGTGAGGGCTCCGGATCGTCCATGACTGTGAGGAGGGGGCACTGAAGGGTTTGAGCAGAGGACTAATATGACCGACACAGCTTAGATGGGTCACCCCGGCTGCCAAGTGTGGAAGCAGAGAGCCAGGGCACAGGCTCCAGGGGAGAGATCCTGTGCCCTGGGCTTGGGGAAAAAGGGTGATGATAAGTGCTTAGATTTGGTATGTACCTCCAGGGTAGATGTATGGATGGGCTGAATGTAGGTGACAAAGAAGAGAAAAAGAAGGGTCAAGCATCACTCCAAATTCTTTGGCCTGGTCATCGGTGGAGCAGAGTTACCAGTTACTAGTTGGGAAAACAGGGGAGAAGCAGGATTAGGGAAGGAGAGGAATCAAAAGAGTTACGTTTTGGATACGTTAAGTGTGAGAAGCCCATTGGAGATCTAAGCAGAGATGTTAAATAAATAGGTGGTTCGCGTCAAGTCCGGATCTCAGGGGAGAGGTCTGGCTGCAGATATAGATCTGTGAGTCACTAGGACATAGATGCCACTCTGACTCATGGGCCTGGATGAGAACCGTCTGAGAGTCAAAGGACACATCAACGTTCATAAGATGATAAAGACCAAGAAGAGCTATCGATGAGGCAGGATGAGAACCAAGAGAAGACAGTGCTTAAGAGGCCCAGCAAAGAAAGCACTTTTAGGAGGACAGAGCAGACGAGTGCTTCAGGTAGGTCAACGAAGACGCCAACTGAGAAAGCCAAGCCCCCTGCACTCAGGGACACGGATGCACTGGAGAGGTTGGCAAGAGTGGCTTTGGTGGTGTGGTGGGATGAAAGTCTACACAGAAGAAGGAAGCAGGGAACAGAAGGACAGAAAACGATTCCAGGGAGACTTATTATAAACGGAAGGAGAGAAAAAATGGCAGTAGGGAAGGGGGGTGAGGAAGGCTGCTTTGCTAGGATAAAGGTACCAGGGCAGAGCTTTATGATGCTGAGAAAGATGCAGGAGGGAGCGGACAAGTGTGGCTGTGACACCCTCGAGTGGTCAACAGGGGGCTGGATGGAGCGTGCAGATGGATGGGCTACCCTTACGGGGGGCGGGGACACGGGATCATCCATTGTAATGGGAGATGACACAGTATTTGAGATCAGATGCAACAGGGTTTTCACTGCACTACCTCCTTATGTGTAAGGCAAAATCCAAACTTCTTGGTTTTCGAGACGGTCCACAATCTAACCCTCAACCCACCATTTTGACTACATCTCCTGGGACTTTATAAACCTTCCATTCAAAGCCTCTCAAATCCACATCTTCTGAAGACCATGACACATTCCTCCCTGCTTTTCTGAGACAGCCTTCCCTCTCCTGGACGCGCATTCACACCCTTTCCCCCTCCAGCCAGCTCAGCTCTCAGGTCCTTGGTGGGCCTTCCCGATCTCTCCAGCCACCTGCCTCTCCTTCTCTTGCCCACATCCCACACAGCTACGAGTGAACCTCTTGGAAACACACATCTCAATGTGTCCCTTCTCTCCCTAAAGCCCATCTGGCGTTCTCTGTAGCTTCAGGGAATGAGGCCGTTGGACTTGGCTACCTCACCCATCCCAGCCTCCCATCACCCCCTTCCTAGAACATCACACTCTGGTACTACATGCTGGCAGTCACTTGGCAAGCCATGATGGTTTGTACCACATATCCATTCTCTTCCTGCTCCTCTGCACACAGGGCAAATTCCTCTTGTGCATCCTCCAAATACCTCTTTGGATAGTATGAGGTAGCATTTCTTCTGTGCAGCCTTCCCTGGCATCTCCCACCCTGCCGATTCCCCATGAAACAGTGACGCTCAAATCTGCTTCCCTGTACCTTAGATGTAAGTCTAATTCTTCTCTTCCACGTATCAAACCCAATTTTAATTTTTAATTTCACTCTATCCTCCTGTGATTTCTTTTAAGGCTGGACTGTATTTTATTGCTCCCTTTATTCACAGAGCCTCAACAGGTACTGAGCTAAAATCTGAATTGAATGCACCTTTCGCTTAGCATTTAATTACGTTAACACCTTGTGACGCTCCTAAGACTCTTGTTTCATACCCAACTCAAACTAGTTTTAGCTTTAAAAGTATTTATCCTTTCTTTTTCTACCCAACTATAAGCATCTATAAGGGCAAGAATTACATTTCACACTTTGTCGGAGCTCCCTCATGGCAAATGCTATGCAATTTGATAAATATTTATAGAATAAAAGAAAGATACATACGGAAGAACAAACATGGTGTAAAGCTAAACACTCCTTAAGTATGAATGAATGGCCTGTTCTAAATAGTTTCAGACCTGTACATTATTCCTATAACATGCAAGTACCCAGAGGCACCAAAGACTTTAAAAACAAAACAGTATAGACTGATAACCTGAACAGGTGAAAAATCTATAGTCTAATATATGCCTCCTGTAAAATAAACTAGCTTTTCTACAGAATAAAAATGTACTAAGATTACATATAAATTATAACTCAGTAAGTTGATTATTAAAAAAGAAATTCATTAAAGAAACATGTATCATTAGCATATGTATTAAATAAATAAAAGGTATAATTTGCATTGTGAGAATTCTTGAAACTTTTCACCAGGATAAATAAAAATTAATGCTTCATTAAGTATTTAATTCATCTATTCACGTTAGAGCTGGATATAGTCAGTATTTGCCCACAAAACTGTAAAGCTTTCACTCTATATGAATATTACCTACAGTCACGGATGGTGAATCACAAGAAATAAACCTGCTCACCCAAGCCACCTATGCTCTCTTAGAAAATGGTCTTGTATGCACATAAGTAGAGTAGCCTTCCTCCGAAATCTGGAATACTGTGGGTCATAAATTCTAGTCTTCTCTGAGAGAATTTAATATCTAGGACACTAGTGAGATTTTCCAGTCTCACTACATCTAAGAATAGACAAACCAAAAGGTATTTAGATGAACACAGCACAGGAAGCTCAAACTTCATACATGTGAAAGCATCAAGAAAAATAATTTTTGAGCACTAAACCATCCAAGCTTCTACAAATTGGAACTGAGTGGTTTTGGGGAAATATATACAGAGTATAAATTTAGACCAGAGGTTGGCAGACTTTTTGTGTAAAGGGCCAGATTGTAAATATTTCAGGCTTTGCAGGCCATAAAGTCTCTGCTGCAACTACTCAACTCTGCCTTGTAGTGCAAAAGCAGCCACAGACAATGATGAATAAATGAGTGGGCGTGGCTGTGTTTCAATAAATTATTTACAAAAAACAGGTGGCTGGCCTGTGAACCAGTTTGCTAACCCAGATTTAGATCCCTGTCTCGTATTCTATAGAAAACAGAGCCAAGTCTCAATCATTCAGAACCAAATCTATTTAACAAAGTAAGTAATCAATCCGGGTAAAAAAAGAAAAAAGTCATAACTATGAAGTGAGGAGAATGGTTTCCTTTCACAGGAAGTGCTCAGAACATGTCCCACACACCACCAGGATCTAGATTACGGAGTGAGCACTGAGTGGGAATCTGTGACCTCTGAGTCACCGTCCAGAGCCATCTACTTTATGATTCTTATCAAGTCAACCACAGCCAAGATGGCCTTGTATTTTCTTTGATGGCCCTACTTTGGGACGTAAAATTATTTTCTGGTTGTTTTGGGCTTCAAGGTAGTATCAGCTTACTGAATCGGGTGCTGAATTCTTTTTTTTTTTTAATTTTAATTTTAATTTTTTATTGGGGTATAGTTGCTTTACAGTGTTGTGTTAGTTTCTGTTGTACAACGAAGTGAATCAGCTATATGTATACATATATTCCCCCCCCTCATGGACTTCCCCCCGCCCCATCCCACCCATGTACGTCACCACAGTCGGATGCTAAATTCTTAAAATTTAAAAATCTGGTCTGCCAGTTGGACTCAGGAACGTATTTTCCTAAAGAGATTACAAATGGATGTTGCATTCCTGGGCAAGCACACAAAAGCTTCCTCACATCACACCACAATACCGTACCAATATTCTAAAGCCTCACCACCATTTTCAGATCTGGTTCAATGAAGAAACCCAATCCCAGAGCAAAACCTGGACACCTCAGGTCATAAAAGAAACTACTCTCCTCCCCCAGCCTCAGCCCATTGGATCTATACCTACATCTGCCTGCCGGGGATGCCAGGGGCAGGGAGGGGACGCTGGGGCACAGGAAGGGACTGAGGTTTGACAGAGAACAGGGGGTGGGACCCTGGGAGGCTTCAGTCTGGGTCTGGGGCAGTGGAAGCGGAGAGGAGGAAAACTGCTCATTGGTGACAGCGAGGGAAGTCAGTCCCCGGCTTCAGGCAATGTTTTTCATAACAAACGTTCTTAGGCCAGCAAGTCCTGGTACGTTCACCCAAAGCAGACGGAGATGGCCAAGTCTCGTATTTCTCCCATCTGGCAACAGCACCAGCCCGGCAATGCAGGGAGCCTCCATCTCCTAAACCTCGAGAGATAAACAGAAAGAGCCCAGGGAGGAAGAGTCTTCCTCGGTCTCCAAAATCACAGCAGCCCTGCTGGGCCGTGCACCGCAGGCACCCGAACGTCTGCGAACGCCTCAGTCCCTGCAGGGGCGGGAGGCAGCCCTCTCTGACCAGGTGCTGCCTGCACGCTCTCAGGGCAGAGGACCACCGAGCTGTACTTCAAGTGCAAAGACACGCTGCGCTGCAAGGAACTATATTCAACATCCTGTGATAAACCATAATGGAAAAGAATATGAAAAAGAATGTATATATATGTATAACTGAATCACTTGGCTGTACAACAGAAATTAACACAACGTTGTACATCAACTATACTCCAATACAAAAAAAAAAAAAAAAAAAAAAACCGTTGTGCTGGTCGGCAGCACCAGCGCTTTAAGTTCAATGAGTTCACACTGATCCACCCCCTTTTGGCCAGAGGCTTGCACCTGCCAGGCGGCAAGGTAAAAAAATACAGGTGCCATCCACACTTACAAAAAGGAGTGAGAGTAACCAGCCAGAGCCTGGGCCTGGCCACACTGAGAGGCCCAGACAGCCTGGTTCTTCAGCACCGCATGGGGCCCAGGGCTCTCTGATTCATTCCACAGTGTTAACTGAGCTCCTACTTTCACTCACCAGGATCTCCCTGCTCTGTAGCGGGAAGATCACAGTCTGCTGAAGAAGACAAAAAAATAATGAAGAGTGGATGTCCCGTTTATGACTGCAGTGGTCACAGGCAGGCGGAAGAACACAGAGGGGCCCCGCGGGCACAGGGGCACTGCTGCAAGCCACGATGAGCTGGATCCACCGGGGAGTTAACCAGGCAGTGAGGCAAGGACAGGGATTTCCAGGCAGAGGGAACTGAAGTGGCAAAGACAAGGGAGAGTGTGGTGTGTGTGCAGGGACCGTAAGCAGCTCTTTTTGCTGGAACCACAAGGCCTGGCAGGGCAGGTGTGCAAAGGCCCAGGTGAGACACCAAGGGCTTCGGGACTCCACCTTAGACAAGCCCACAAGGGTCCACCCGGGACAGACAGACAGCATTCCCAAGAGATGCTCTGGCAGTTGTGTGGGGATCTACCACTAAGCTGTGTTATCTGCTGCTGGGTCTGATCTCCTGAGTTCTGACTGCAAGGCAATTGGTTCTGTTGGGGACCCTCTACTGGGACCACTAGCAGCTCCCGCTCTGGCTCCACCAGCCCCTAAATCCTACAAGACTTTCAGAGGCAACCGCACTGACCAGATGACTGAGACTTAACACATTTGTCTACTACTTTGTTATTATGTTTATTGTACATCTTTTTTTTTTTTTTTGGCCATGCTGTGAAGCTTGCGGGATCTCAGTTGCCCGACCATGGATTGAACCTGGGCCACGGCAGTAAAAGCGCCAAGTCCTAACCAATGGACTGCCAGGGAATTCCCTGTACATTTTTCAATTTGGGGTTTTATACTTAATACTCAATGGAATGTGCAGTAACATGCCATGTCCTACAGTGAATCAGAAAACGTTCACTAAAGGAGCTCACAGAGAAAGCCATTCTTATCCTTTAGACCATGTAACTGGGCATATATAAATATATATATAAACTTCCCTGGTGGTGCAGTGGTTAAGAATCCGCCTGCCAATGCAGGGGACACGGGTTCAAGCCCTGGTCTGGGAAGATCCCACATGCCACGGAGCAACTAAGCCCGCGTGCCACAACTACTGAAGCCCACGCGCCTAGAGCCCGTGCTCCGCAACAAGAGAAGCCACCGAATGAGAAGCCCGCGCACCACAACGAAATGTAGCCCCCGCTCGCCGCAACTAGAGAAAGCCCTCGCACAGCGACGAAGACCCAACGCAGCCAAAAATAAATAAATTAATTAAATAAATTTATTTTTAAAATAAATAAATTTATTTTTAAAATAAATAAATATATATATATATATATATATATATATATATATATATATATATATATATTTAAAGTCCTTCAACTTTGTTTGCAGCAACCTCTGGTGAGTTTACAGAAAAATGTCTCCTAAAATAGCTGCAACGGACATACGAGCAGATATAAATGTTTTACATCTAAGAGCAAATCTTCTGAAGCAACTGAAAAAAAAAATCTCTTCTGGCTATAAACAAAATTTGGAATAATATTTCATAGTCTTATTTGAGTCACATTTTCAAAAGAACTTATTAATCTATCTTGAAGTTTCTTTTTTTTTTTCATTTTCTGTCCCTCATAAATTTCAGAAGTGGGAACTGGTCACTCAACTTATCCTTTCATCTTCTTTGAATTTAGTGCCAAATCTCATAGCTCCTTCTCTACATCTGTAACTGTATTTTGGTTCAGGAAAACAAGGCAGAATTGCCTTGTACCGGGAAGGCAGGGGCTTTCCAAGTTCTTGTTTAGGGTTCAAAAAAAAATAGGTCTGCTAAAATAGTTTCACTGAAATATATTAGAAACTAACATCAAAGAAGTAATTATTAAACTTTTTTTTTTTTGGCCGCACTGGGCGGCTTGCAGGAACTTAGTTCCCTGACCAGGGATTGAACCCAGGCCCTCGGCAGGGAAAGCGCGGAGTCCTAACCACTGGACCGCCAGGGAATTCCCTAAACTTTTTAAGTGGAAGGTAATGCCCAAGATAAAAACCTGCTGCTTTCTACCTATTTTGAAAGATATATTCACTGCTAAATTGAAGTTATTCTCCAGTGCCCACTCCCTGCTAGGCATCAGTAAGAAGTGAGTAGTGAATACTCTCAACAACTCACCATGCAGGGTCAACCAACTCCTTTAGAGCAGAACTTCAAGGGACGAATCGAGGGGAGGAGTGTAAGTGTGACGGTGTCGCAGCTACCCACGGTGGACCCCACCCAGGTCCCACCCGCCTCTCCACGCGCCAACCCCCCAGACCCAGACCATCAGCCGAAACTCTGATCCTGATTCTACCCTCCCGAGAGCCTCTGCTGTAGGTAACTCCTAGCGTCAGGCAGCGGACTCCTGCACGCATTTCTGCAGGTTTCTGAGCCCTCTTTCTGCAGGAGGATCCTCTATCTCCCAGGAAGCCCACTCACGCTACAATCCACTCAGCCACAAACACAACGCAGGCAGTCGCTAAGAAAGGGGAGCCACCCCACGCGTCCCGAGACCCCGCAGGAAGACCCGCACAATGAATTAACGACACCTCCTGTCACTGCGACCACTCCAGGAAAGCCCCGGGTCCCAGCTAAGGAATCTGAGACTGTTACACTCAACCTTCTCCCTAAACCAGAGACACATGCTCGCTTGAGGATGACATAACCAACTTCAATCAAGACCAAACGCCTAAATTAAAGTGATGATGGATGGAAAGTCACATATTTGCTAACTGTTCCACATCGGTATTGAAAGATCCAATGAGACGAAAGTAAGCTATTTCTGAAATATCAAGCTTTCCTGCTCTGCAGACGGTAGCTGCTCGGCATTACACTGGGGAGTCTGGATTGGAATCCTACCCCTGCTGCTTACAAGCTGTAGAGCCTGGGGTAATAAATCAACCTTCCCTAAGGCTCCATTCCTCGCCTGTAAAATGGCATTCATAACAACATCCACCTGAGAGCCTGCTTCAAGGACAAGTGCACTACTTATTAAAATGGTGCTCACCACACAGGCAGCAAGTCCTCAACCCCTGTCATCTCGTCACCCCGCCTTCCAAATCAGCACAACTCACCAACATCATCAATAGGTGTGTCTTAATATGCTTTGAACTAAAAACTTTGACATTTTTACATTTAAAGTTTTTAAATCACATAGAAGACTTTTATAAAACCATATAAACTATACTAATAAACTAATAGAATAAATAAAATATACTAAAATGATAATAAATGTATAATTTAAATTATAAATATATATATTAAATATATATAAAATATATAATTAAAATATATTCTGAAATTTTACATATTAAATTATAATTAAATTATAAGAATAAATATATTAATAAAATATCAATTTCAGGGGCCAAAATTAAAAATAAGTCTCCTAAAACCAGCAATGATGTACATTTCTTGCACAAAGCATTAATATACAAACTCTAACTTATGTGACTTTCAACCCTTGGGTTCGAATCTGATGCCAAACATACAATCAAGTGGGAAACCATCCTTCACCAACAACTGACCAGGAGTAGTGCAGAATACACAACTGACTTAAATACACTTCTGAGACCCTGAGCAATCACAAATAAGTTCTAAGCCAAAAAGATAGGAGAAACGGATTTTTTTCACCTCTTGCCAGGGTGGTATAATTTTGGCAGAGCTAACATCACCATAGCTAAAAGATTGAGTTTCAGGATAAAAATCTATTCCTCTTCTTACAGTCATATTAATTAAAGGCCTTTTCGTATTCCTAAGTAACGCAGGCATAATGACAGCAGGATGAACTCTAAGGCTAAAAGAATGAAAGTGAAACCATCTGGCAATTAACTGCAAACAGTTCATTGCAAACAATATTTTCATATTCTTAACTAATAATCAACATCACAGTAAAGCAGGAAGACAGAAACAAAAAGGAGATGTAACATTTTATTACGTAATTTTCTCTAAAAATGTTTCAGAAAGATTAAGGGAAAAATGTATGCCCTATCATATATTTTATAAGCATGGCTAGGATCCAGGTTGGATGGGTGCTTTAAAAAAATACATACAGGGGCTTCCCTGGTGGCACAGTGGTTGAGAATCTGCCTGCCAATGCAGGGAACATGGGTTCGAGCCCTGGTCTGGGAAGATCCCACATGCCGCGGAGCAACTGGGCCCGTGAGCCACAACTACTGAGCCTGCGCGCCTGGAGCCTGTGCTCCGCAACAAGAGAGGCCACGATAATAAGAGGCCCGCGCACCGCGATGAAGAGTGGCCCCCACTTGCCGCAACTGGAGAAAGCCCTCGCCCAGAAACGAAGACCCAACACAGCCAAAAATCAATAAATTAAAAAAAAAAAAAATGCCACCTCAAAAAAAAAAAAAAAAAAATACATACATATACATATACATATACATATACACACACAAACGTATACACACACAGGAAACTCACCATCATTTAAAAAGGCAAATGACAGCATGCTCACATCAATAGCTCTGCTTATCTCCCAGACACTCTCATCGTTTCATTCTCCCATTTTCCGTTTCTGCCATTGCCCCCTTTTCACCTACATCTCTGAGTATGCTGAAAGTGTATTTCACAAAAGAAGAGACGAAATCATATCAAGTATTCCAGGTCACGCACAACCAGTACCAAAAAAGGAGGCGATGAGATCTGTGGACTTTTTAAAGGGTTTACAAACTCATCAGAAACAGAAACATTAAGACATCCTGGAATAGGTTCCAATTAGGCATTAAATAGTGAGACTCCAGGCCCAGCTGCTCATCTACTCACTAACGTTGAACTTCCCATGAGTTGTGTCACCTGCATTCCCCCCCAACAGTGAGCATTAGGTGGAATCTCCTAAACAAATGCACTTGGGACCAGCCTCCCCTGCACCATAAAGCAGCAAAGGTGTGTGCTTCAGTCAGGTGAGCCAGGGCCACAGCCGGTCCCTGGTGGTACCAGTGCTCTTGACCCTGCCTACACACCAGAATCACCTGGCTTAAAATGCCAATGCCAGGTCTCACCCCCAGCATCGCCCAGGAAATTGGCCTGGGGAGCACATGGGTGCTGGGATTTTAGTGTTCCAGGTGATTCAAATGTGCGGTCACTCTGTTGGACTCAGTTCCACTGGGGGTCACAATGACTTTGTTCTGCAAGTTCTGCTTCAATTTATAGATTAGATCACCTGTTAGAAGAAATGCTTTTTGCAGATGGATGGAATGACTTTTAGACTGTGATCCCATACAAATGCCTACTTCCTGGTAGCTATGTCACCACTGCATGTATTACTACAGATGCTTTCATTTAATCCCGGTGTGAGTCTGAAAGGCATCCTTTCTATTCCATCCCTTTACAGGTGGTCACTTGGCTGCTGCCTGAATCTACCTACCCATGACAAGTAGGTAGGTACTTCACCCACAAGGCTCCAGCTCCCCTGTAATTAATCATGCACTGGTCCTTCTATGGAGGATACAGGTATCTAAAGACAGCTATCAAAGCTCCCTCGGACTCCAACTTCTTTTCCTCCTTACATTGTTTCCAGACCCTCACACTTCCGGTTACCCTCCTAAGTGCTAGTGTCAATACCCACCTTCAGTCAGTGCCATGAGAACCCGGGCACACCACTTCTGATGCCGTAGCCAACGCACTGGGCATGGTAAACATTGCCTGTAGTTCCACCCCGCTGCCCCCCAGCCGGGGCACAGTGAAGACTACACTGCCAGTGGGTCTGGTCACATGACCTGTCCTGGCCAATGGTATGTGTTGCATGTCACAGCCAGAATATAAGGGCATGTGATTCTCTAGTCTTTTTTCCCTACTGCAGGGGCTCCTATGTTGAGATGATGGGGCTGAAAGAAACGGTCTTGATCAGAGTCACTGGAAGGAAAGCTGCCCCAGAGAACTGTCACACCTGTAACAAACTCTGCATGGGCAAGAAATAAGACATTTCTCATACAGATCAATGGGCTCTAGGGGCTCTTACGGCTACCTAGGGTACACCAACAGTTCTCAAAGTGGAGACCTGTAAGAAATGCAAATTATCAGGCTCCATCTCAGACCTACTGCATCAGAAACTGTGTGTGTGTGTGGGGGGGGGGGTGGAACCCAGAAATGAAGATTTTAACAAGCCCTCCCCCAGGGGATTCAGATGCACAATCAAGTTTCGAGAACCACTAGCTAGATTACAGTGCCAAATCAAAGGGCATTTGCTTCCTTGATGTGAATGCTATCTCTGCAGCCGCAAAGGATGGTGGTCTTAAGATGGGCAAACAAAGGTGGAATGTTTTTTCACGTAAGATAACTAAACCCTATCTTCTCCACATAATATCAGTGTGCTTGATTTTTTAAAACCTAAATGAAAAGTCTGTTTACTTGTTAAGATTTACCTTGTGAAATCCCTCCCAGTTTCTTTCCCTACAGTCAAAAGTCATTGATAGAAATATTGGGTAAAATCTGATCCAAAATGGAAGATTTCTCTCCAACAGAGCAATGAATCATGAGTCAGCTATAAATTCAACGTCTCATCTAGGCCCTTTTGTGCGATCCTACACAAAGCAGTACTGAGTGACTCTGTCAAAGGTTGTGCCGAAACCCCGTTACTCTCCATCTCTGGTGTTATTCTACCTACCACCAAGTACCCTGGTAAACAAAAGAAAATAAAATTTACCTGGAACTACCTGTAGTTAGGATTCATCACATTCTTTTTCCTGGTGCTCAGAACCAAGCTACTCAACAACCTGTTCTCTGAAATGGTTGGGCTCCGTAAGGCCAGAGAAAGAATTCAAACCCAAGTCTGTCAGGCTCTGAAACCCCAGGCTCCTCCGAATTTCTAGACACAGACCTGGACCACATCTATACCCCAAGAGAACCTCAGAAAGTCTCATAAAGTCCATTTTGATGGCATCTGAGTTCCAGAATTCAGTAAATGCAAGTCTGCTTTAGGATCTTTCTATTTAAAAGTTAATAACGGTCCCTTGATGGGTAGGGGTACTGGCGGCAAATGAGAAAATGGCTACAGTTATCATGGATCACTGAGTAATTCTCAAGATATGAACAAGTACAGACAACTTTCACTTTTTTTTTTTTTTAAACTGACAAGATTTTTTTTTTAATTTTTTTATTTTTATTTATTTATTTATTTTATTTATGGCTGTGTTGGGTCTTCGTTTCTGTGCCAGGGCTTTCTCCAGCTGTGGCAAGCGGGGGCCACTCTTCATCGCGGTGCACGGGCCTCTCACTATCGCGGCCTCTCTCGTTGCGGAGCACAGGCTCCAGACGCGCAGGCTCAGTAATTGTGGCTCACGGGCCCAGTTGCTCCGCGGCATGTGGGATCTTCCCAGACCAGGGCTCGAACCCGTGTCCCCTGCATTGGCAGGCAGATTCTCAACCACTGCGCCACCAGGGAAGCCCAACTTTCACTTTTTTATTTACTATCAGGTGCCTTAAATTCTAGATTTATTTGATCTGTGAGAATGACCTCAGACACTATCTCATTGAGAGGATCCTAATTTGAGGTCCCTAGGACATCCCTACAGCAACGAAGAAAGTATCTCAGGACGTACGTGAGCCCCTAAAATTGTATATAAAATTCTGTGTATTTGTACATTTATCTGAGAGAAGGCTCATAGCTTGGACGAGATCACTGGATTAATACTACTGACAAGCTCATCCTTCTGATTTTATATTTGAGAATAGTTTAAGTTCCTTGTTGAACAGGCTTAAAGCTTCTGTAAATGATACAAGAAGCTGAAACACTTGATAAGTGGCTGGATTTCAGGGACTGGAATACAGGCAAGAAACCACAGCTGTAGACAGAGATTTGGAAGTTTTCGGCACATATATTGATATATGTGAGAAGCGAAGCTGTGGGGATACCTGAAACTTCCCAGAGAGAGAACTACCAGGAGAAAACGCAGGAGAGAGTGTACTGTTTCACACTTAAGAGGAGAAAATGCTTTTAGGAAGAACTGCCAGTCGGGTGAAATACCGCAGTGGGTCAGGGACGTGAAGACGGAGAAACGACCGCCTGCCTCCACAAGGAGGGCACGAGGGAGGCGGGTCCAGTGAGGGAGGTGGGTCCGGTGACGGAGCCCGCGGTGGTCAGCCCGCGGTGGTCAGCCGAGGAGCACAGGGGGTGGAGATGCGCGGACGGCGGGGTGCCTGCTGGCTGTCTGCAGGCAGGAGAGAGAAAAGAAGGGGGCAGGAGATCTGAGGTTTGGGGACAGGAGGGAAGAAGGAAAGAGTGGGAACAGACACAAGGACGTCTGTAGGTGGGGTGTGGAAGCAGAGGGTCCAGTCTGACTCAGCACGGAGAACTCACGCTTTGGTTTCTGACTCAAGTTCAACACTCTTTTCATTTCAAAACAGCTTATAAAGACGTCTTTCCTTCCCTCCCCACCTCCCTTTAGTTCTTTCAGAAGGCCCGAGTGAACAGAATTGAAGCTGTAATCTGATCTGAGGTGCCTCACTCCAAAAGGCAGAGAGTCTCAACTTCTTCAAAGCTAATCCTAAAATCCTGCTAAGCCAAACATTTGCTCGGCGACGAGCGGTGCCCCGAACGTCAGGGCTCACACCGCGTGCGCGGCGCGCATGCGCACACGGCCGGCTGTGGTCCCGCAGGAAGGTGTGACATTTCATCCCATCAACTCTTTCTCCGAGCTGTCTCTTCATGTTATATTCTAGACCCAGTAATTGTCAGACGTGCAAGATAAAGATATTTTTTTAAAAAAAGAAGAAAGTAAATAATTCTGAAAGGTTCCAAGTTGGTTACAGAAATCTCAAATGCATAAGAAGTGAACGGTTCGGACTACCAGATAATTATTACCGTCTGCTCTCGTTTCAACATTTGTTAAATCCAGTTTGGGTGCCAAGAAAAGAAGACTTTTCCTAGAATCATCACATTGGGCTCTGAAAGAACTACAGGTCGTGTATTTATATAGTAGGTTTATCAAGTATTGCTGCAAAAGAACTACCCAATATTTAGCACGAATATTCTAAGATGCTACAGCCCATGAGGGGGGCCTAAGGTTGAGACAGTTAAATGAGCGATGTGCTTGCTACTAAAGCCATTTATATTCTATAAGTAACTAATTCTTATATGAGGAGATACTGAATTAAGGGTAGCTAGGCAAAATATAATAAAAAAACATTTTTTTGCCATCTGTGATCATTGTGATCAATGCTCAAAGGCAAGTTTACATTGTTTGGATGGCAGGAAGGTCAAACATGCCAGCTTCATGAGCACCTCAAATAAACAGCATAAATGAGAATACAAAGTAATGCTTTTGATTAATTTGTAAATGCTATAGAAACAGAGTTTTCAAGGATCTAGTATATATTAATCACAAACCAATTCTTATGCACTTTTTACACACGTTCCCCAAGAATAACTATTTGGTTTTATTGGCTTAAATTAAAGCAATAAGATGGTTTCTTTAAAAGTACAGTGTATCTGAACCAAAAGTAGGACAAGCTGGTATTACGTGCCTTGGGATGTGAAACAAAAATACAGCACCGATGACGTATTCCCATCTAAAAAATTCAACCTGAATCTAATCCAATTTCTAGGAATTATGGGATAAAGAGAAACAAACAATGTCAAAAGGAAGCAATTACCTAAGTCCAGGAATGTGGGGGACAATCTACAGGACAGATAACCCAATTTTTCCAACAAATACAGCACGTTAAAAAATAAAATGAAATGGAAGGAGGAATGCTAGAGAATAAGAGATTTAAGTTATACAACAACCAAAGGCAAAGCAGACTCTTTGGATCCTAACTGGAACAAACCAACTTTGAAACAATGAGAGTTATATTAAAAAATAATCTTACTAGTTTTATTAAGTCTAATAATGGGCATTAAAAATAATCCATAATGGTTAGAGATGTACACTTATTATTTTAAAAAGAAAAAATATGCACACTCAGATTTTTCAGAGATTTTAAGTTACAGAGCTTCTCCTGGATGGTTTATGGATGAGGTTCTTCTCCTATCACCAAACTCAGGAGAGAATCACACAAGTCAGACAAATGTTACAAACAGTTTTCAAAACACCCACTTTCTTTCTCTCCTCCTTTCTCCTTTATTTGTCATAGAGCTAACAGGCAAATTCAAATGTTTTTAACTTTGGTTTATCATGGTTCTCCGTTTCCTCAGCTATAAACACGGGTGTGGTAGATAACTCCCTGCTGGCCTCGGGGAGCACAAGTGAAGGCGTTATCAGCAAAATCACACAACAAGATTATAAGGACTTGGAGAGTCTTTTTTAAAAATTCTTTTGGCCACAGCACGTGGCATGTGGGATCTTAGCTCCCCTATCAGGGATCGAACCCGTGCCCCCTGCAATGGAAGTGCGAAGTCTTAACCACTGGAACACCAGGGAAATCCCAGAGAGTCCATTTTATAGATTAAGAAACTGAGGCTCAGAGATAACGAGTGATTTTCGAGGTCATCCTACTAATTACCAGCAGAGCCAAGCAAGCACCCACGTCTTGGAGTGTCCTCCTTACACTGACAGGGAGGATTTCACTCGTCACTTACCTTCCCATGCTCCTTCCTCACGTGGGAAATGTAAACATCTCTTTGCGTGAATAACCGGTCACACTCCCAACACGTCCACCCAGGACTGGCCACTTTCTTGGGTTCCAAAGATTTTTTCACGGGTGATGGGGATTTCTTTTCCAATTTCTCTTTCCCGTTCACGGATCTGGTGTCCTCTTTGTTTTGATTTGCTGAATTTTGAGTTGTAGGCTTAATGCTCAAAGGCAAGTTTATACCCAAGTTTGGAGGCCCTTCAATACTTTTCAATGTTCCATGCATAGACTATGTTATAAAAAGAAAAGAAATATCTTTCACAAGTCACACCACTAAAAGAAAGCACATGTGGACTATCTTACTACATTATAGACATTTCAGTACAATTTTATTTTCACTCAGAAATATTTCTTAATACAGCAAGATGAAAATCTAAGCAAAATATACACATAAAAAGAAATAAAGGAGTATTAACTTTTATAGTTGCTCTAAGTTATGCATTTCTTGTTCCAAATAATTTTTTAAAGCTTATTTGCTTGTGCCATTTTAAAATTTGAAAAGAAAGACTTCTGTATTGAGTCCAAATCATTCCTGGCACTCTGTCATCCCCCAATGTACCAGAGTGAGTCCCCTCTACCACAGACCACTTCTGGGGAAGAACATTTTACTTTCACATCTACCCAGAAATGTTTAAATAGGCTAATATACTGGTAGGGGTTCAAAACCCTTAGCTAACCAACTTTAACAAACACCTGAGACCAATGTGTTAATAGCAAACCTTTCTCCCTCCCTTGAATGTCTTTCACATTCTTGAAATACTTCTCACAGTTTGGGTTTTTGCTGGGGGGATTTTGGGTCATTTTAATCTCTCTACCCCTATCCCAATCCATCGCTTCTTACTGATAGCACCTGGACATGTGAACTATACACAGCAGCTGCTCAAAAAGCCTTTCTAAATTGCCTGTTTATTATCATTAACATAGTAGCCTCCATAGCCTCAACTTAAACTCACAGGATTTCAAATTCCACTGGCATAAAACTAGTGCAATTTGATCCTGAAGACCTCACTTTGGTTTTTGTTTTGTGTTCTAGAAGCCTGGATTCCAAAAAAAGCAAGCAAGCAAATATGTCTGTGCCTCAATTTACAAGTTATCTTTGGATGGGGCCGTCTCTTATCAGTATCCTTTGAGTTCTTGAATCTTCAGAAAGACAGCAGGACGCGTCCTAACTCGTGTTAGCACGGCTAGTGCCCTGGGCCACAGAGACTCACACCGCACAGACCTCAGCTCCCTACTCTGAGTGTTCAGTAAGAAGCTGTTCCTTTGGTGAACTCACCAGCATACTTTCTCAAGGCAGGCTCTTCTCTAAACTGTACCAAGAATTAACCAACCTTCTTCAATACTGTCTCACCCCAGAGGGGAAAATGGGGCTTCTATAATTTCCTCATGAGCAGAGGTTATAGGTCTCCCCAGACAATCGTTAAACTGGGCTGTGAAAAGGGCCTGGGCTGAATGTCTAATGTGCCTTTGCAAAGAGAAAATCTGGGGAGAGATGTCATCTCCTGACACCAAAAACTGTGCATTTGCTTCTTTTCCACCATGCAGTGCAGAGGCCTCTGTGTTTAAAATGGTCCTTTTCAAAACAGAAGCCAAATTTTTACATTTTTAACCATTTAAAACCCAAAGAAAACAAACCCCAAATCTTCTGATATACTTTTCATAAGGTTCTAGGCAAATGCGCTTTTACTAACTAAAAAGTTGAAGAGAGGGTAAAGTATCAAAGTATTCTAAGATAGCCTTATGCTATAGAAACTCCAGAAAAGCAGCAAAAAGTTCTGCTGTGACCACAGAGCAATGGAATGTGTGCAAAAATGAGAATTTCTGATTTACTCCTTTTGTTTTTATATTTCAAGTAAAAATAAAATTATTTTTTTAAGGATGAATGTCTTTTTTTAATAAAAGAAATACAACTTAATTCTTCTGGAATTAATGCTTCCTTAGCTCCTGCAACAATAAAAAACCTGAATGACCATAACTTGAAGGTTTACTTTAAATGCAGATGCCAACACGGAGCACAGGGGTCCCACACAGCGAATACATCCACACTGTGGTGGAACCAAGAAATGATACAAATTGGATTAAACTGGGCAAAGAAAAATCTACCTCTAAATAAATATGTATGTAGAGAAACACGGTTCCTGGGCTCCTTTCTCTTAATTTCTTCCTCATGAAAAACTGAACAGCGCTGGTATTAGACAATGTAAATAAATTCACAAGCTAGATATATACATACATTTAAAAAAAAAAAAAAAAAAAAACAGGGTGCCCCTGAAACTATCTTTATTCTTATCCAGCCCCAAACACATAAAGGCAGGATAATATTTTTGAACATACAGAACATACTTGAAATCAGAACATAAGTGAGCATTCCCACTGTTTTTGTATCATGGAGTCTCGTGAAGGTTCGGATGAATAAAAACAATTCTCTCCTCCTTGTGGCCACAGGGTTTTACCAGTCTTCTTCAGTCTCTATTTCTTGGAACCTTGTATTCCTCCAAATTCACTATTAACACAAGGAAGACCCTAACCACAAAGTCGGATGACCCCACTTCCAGATGTTACATGAGTTCCAGAAAGCAAATACCTTTTAAAAGCCTCTTAAGAAGCAACTTTTCTTCTTTTCCTCGCACCACACCCAACCTGCATATCGTACATTTAAAATATCTGGGTCTAATTCCAATGTCCCTGCGTTTTTATTAGCAGTATGTAGTTTTTCCTCATCATTCATTAAATATTTATTGTCAAGATAATTCTGTAATTTTAGTAAGAATCTTTAAAACATCTTAAGAGGATTTTATTGTACTTAAAGTGAGAATGATGAGACACTTCTATGCATTTTATTCGCCCTAGTAATGCCACGCCATCACTACCTTCACCTGGCTTCTAGTGAGTGGCCTCTCTGAGAGGTTTTAAGCCCTTTGCAGTAGGCAGCTATGCTCTGTGAGCTCATATACACTCAACACGGGAACTTTCAAGAATTAAGAGTCCGTTCATTTAACTAACATGAGGTTAGAATAATTTAGAGACTTGGTTTGCTCTTTAAACTGACCTTTTCTGTATAATACATTTAAAAACAGAAAAACTAAGAGAAAGAGAGATTGAGTTCATGATAATACTGGGTTTGTTGTTTCTCTTTTTAAAAAGAAGTCACTTTAATCTCTGAGAGCCGATGGATATTATCTCCTGATGACACAGGAATCAAACTGCTTAACCTCTCACAGTGGACAGTTAAGAGGCGAGGACTAAGCTCTGTCCTTAGTGAGCTTAAAAGGCTATAAAGAGATTTAGGTGCCCCTTTTGAGGACTGGAGAGTGGGTCGTCCAAACTGGACATTTATTCGTGTCATTAACTGAACACCCAGCAGGTGCTGGATACTGTGCTGTATCCTGGACATTTCACTGTCAGTTTACATGCAAACTTGATTTAAAAAGAAAAAAGACTACAAGATCCAGGGCATCAATTATAATGCAAACTTAACTGCTTAAGTAATTTCAAGGGAAAACCTTCATTTTTCTAAACACACCAATATTTATACAAATTAACATAATTCATCAGAGTCCCTGTCTATTTCTAAAGCCTACATAACACCAAGTTCTCAAAAAAGTAAACTTCACAGCCTTCATTTTCACATATAGGGGGGAAAAAAACCCTAAAAGCTTGATTATTCTTTTAAAGTCAGGGCATGCATTTGTTACTTTGCTTTGATTTTTCATGGTATGCAGACCAGGGCTCGGGAATAAAAAGCATCCCTCAGTTAAGTGAACTCGTGACGACAGCATGTTGTAAATTGCTCATTACCAACGACCGGCGTCCATCCCTTCCTTCGACAGAGCACATGCTTTACCGTAATCTGCAGCTCAGCCTTGATTTATGACCAATGAATGGATCTGCGGTTCATTTAAAGGACATAAGAGATGCGCACACACCTTGATGTGGTCCATCATGAGTTGCTTCTGTGCATATAAGAGAGAACAGTCTGGACACTTGAAAACAGACACCTTCTGGTTTTCGATGTGTTGGTCAAAGTGGCGATACAGCAGGGTTTGCAGGGTAAATACAGTGTCACACATGGAACACTTATATATTATTCTAAAACAGAAGAGGTGCAGGGAAATGTCAGTCAGCCCTCATCTCTCAGGCCAAAGGAACCACTACTTCACATCCAAGAATTCAGGAGGCAGAAGCAGCAAGAACAAACAAACACAATAAAAAGAATAGAGCAGTTTAGCTTTGAAACAAACTTTCGAAGGCAGAGGGCATCACTGGAGTGCAGCTCAACTTAACATTTTGGGTATAGAGGCACTGGACCACATTTGCTTAGAAATCATTCTATTACTCACAGAGCTACAACTGACACATTTTTACAAGGTCTTCACTTGTGAGCTACTCTAACACAGAGCAAAAGCAACCTTGATTTTTTTTTTTTTTAATATTTTTTAAAGATCAGACAAGGAACACAGCCTGATGGTGGTACCCTAACTTGAGAGAGAATTTGACTGATGAACTAAGCAGGCCCACACATCTTGGATGCCTGAACACACTGTTACTTGTTGCAAGTTTTCTTTCAGAGTTAGTAGTAATTTTACACTTGAATGTTACTATTTCTGTACCTGTTCTTAACAATGAAAGCCCTGCACCAGGAAGCAATTATGCATGAAAATAAAGACGCATAAAAGAAAATCCACAAATCAAATGTTGCTTCAACACCTGAATGTCTACTGTGCTCTAAATGGTTTAAACCACTCCCTGTCCCCTACAAACCATTTCCCTACCTAACATAACCATTTCCCTCCTTACGTTAATTCAGCAGCTCTGAACCTTCTGGACATAATTCCTTTATCCATCCCCACTTTCCTCTGGCCCTCAGGAGAGAGTCCTCTGGGAGAGAGTCCTCCCCGCTCCCAACCTTTGCCCCCAGGGATTTGCTGGGTCACTGGTGAGCGCATCTGCCCACAGGAGGTCACCCTTTCCCAATAGGGTCATCCTGGGCCTTAAGGGAGGCCCTAGGCACACCTGTGTTTCCTCTGAAGAACCAGGAGCACCAGAACAAAGAATCCCAAAGGGCAGCTTAGGAAAATGGCAGAGAAACACTGACCAAAGGTGTGAGCCACATGAGAAAGAAAAAGCTGAGGTTTTGTTTGCTATTTCTACAGAAAAGTTAAAAAAAAAAGGAATGGCTTTCTTCTTGAAACCACTTGTCTCCTCGTAGGGTCTTCTTAAGAGAGCACTTCTCACGTACCTTTGGACCTCACTCTGTATTTCTATACCCCAAAATTATAGATTTAACTTTTTTTTCTCTTCTTCCACATGAGATTTATAAATTTAATTGGCGTGAGTGACATGCTTTTAGAAGGTCCTGACATGCCAGTTACCCTGGCACAGAGCACAAGCACCCTTGATGGGAGAAAGGGGGGACTTTTTTAAGATCAGACAAGGTTTACAGGATTTCATCATTCAGCCCAAAGGTGGTACATTCATGATGTGTCACCATTAAGTCTACCAGGTGCGACAAAGATGTGCATTTCCTCACTGTCTGAAATAATAACCCAAACGTCCAGTAATGTGAGTAGTTAAATAAGAGCAATAATGTATGAATTTTTAAAAATTATGATGTGGACATATACCAATGACATGGAATGATCTTCATGCAAATTAAAAAACGTAACAAGACAGTATGTGGGATACGATCACATTTGTTTAAAGGGTATAGAAAAGAAACAGATGGCGTATAACTATCATCATCTCTGCTGGATGGTAATTTTTTATTGTTTTGCTTGCTTATGTTTCCTGATTTTTCTGTAATTAGTAGAATAGCCTCAAGAAAAGTACTAAGACTTACTAGCTAGGCTAAGTATTTTCTCAGGACTCTATTCTTACACTTTCAGAAATAACTCTTTCATGAAAAATGGCACGGCTTGTTTTAGTCATGCTACATTCCTTTCAGGTTTTGTTTGTTTTGCTTTGTTGCCTTCTACTGAACTGCAAAGAAAGTATAAAACAGGACATAATCTATTTACTTCAGCATTTTTCTGAGGAACAGGTTTTTGGTGTAATACTGGAATACACCCTACAAACCACGAACAAATACCTAGGGGAAGGAACGTCCCTGGTGGTCCAGTGGTTAAGAATCCGCCTTCCAATGCAGGGGACGCAGCTTCGACCCCTGGTCCGGGAACTAAGATCCCACATGCCGCGGAGCAGCTAAGCCCTCGCGCTGCAACGAAGAGCCCGCGTGCCACAACAAAAGATCCCTCATGCCGCAAGGAAGATCCCACGTGCCGCAACTAAGACCCAATGCAGCCAAATAAAAAAATTAAAAAAAATAAAAAATTAGCTATCCTTTAAATAAAAAAACCAGGGGGAAATGGTGACCTGACAGTGCAGAAATCTGGCCGCTGCCAACTGGACTAGATGATGGAGGGTAACATCCCTAGAAGGGCAGGTAGGCGGTGAGCATCCTCGATGGGATGTGATGAGGAGATTCCTGCCAGAGTACGTATCCTGAGGCCAACTATGAGAAAGCGGGGACGGGCCGGGAAGGAGGGTCATCCTCAGAACACAAGACCGGTATCGTCTGCTGGATGAGAGGGGGAAAGACTGAGCAACTGCTCCAGATGGAAGCACGCTGATGGGACAGGACAATTAAATGCAAAATGTGCTCCTGGACTGGATTTTGTACCAGAAAGAAAGAAAAAAGAAAAAAGACAATATCTCAGCAACTGGAGAAATTTTCATGGGATCTATGAACTGGATGGTAATGTGATCCATGCTGGTTCCTGGTTGGGAGGCTAGATGGTGGTAATAATGTACATGAGTGTCCTTTTGGGGAGGAGAGGCAGAACACACTCATATATTTATGTCATGAGGCCCCATTATTCCTAAATAGGAGAAAGAGAGAGAGAGATACAGAAAGAAGAAAATGAAAGGATGAAGCAAATGTCAGAAATACTAACAACTGGGGGATATGGGTGAAGGGGACGCACGAGTTCTCCACAGTGTTCTTCCAACTTTTCTGTAGGATAGAAACGATTAAAAAATTAAAAACTGGTGCTAATGTCAAAAAAGAAAAGTCCAAATAAGGGTACCACGAACTTCGCAGACATAGTGATAGACCATGACCACAGAGCAGACTCTCCAACTATTGCTACAGTGCAGGCAAGAACCACAGGGAGACGGGCAGGTAGAGAGGAGGGAGGGCTTTTGTTCAAGACAAGGAGACCAAGACTTCCCTGGTGGCGCAGTGGTTAAGAATCTGCCTGCCGAGGCAGGGGACACAGGTTCGAGCCCTGGTCCAGGAAGATCCCACATGCTGTGGGGCAACTAAGCCCGTGTGCCACAACTACTGAGCCTGCACTCTAGAGCCTGCGAGCCACAACTGCTGAGCCCGCGCACCTAGAGCCCGTGCTCCGCAACAAGAGAAGCCACCACAATGAGAAGCCCGCACACCACAACGAAGAGTAGCTCCCGCTCGACGCAACCAGAGAAAGCCCGCGCACAACAACGAAGACCCAACACAGCCAAAAATAAATAAATAAATAAATAAATTTATTAAAAAAAAAAAAAAGACAGGGAGATCAGTGCGCACAAAGGCGGAGTCTACACGGGCACAGCATGCTGGGGACAGTGTGGCTGGACGCAGGGGAGGTACTTTGAAAAGCTGAACCTAAAAGTTTGACTTGACCCAACTGCAAGACCGAGTGAACGGCAGGATAACTGGACTAGAACAAAGGAGGCAGGAGGTGGCTGAAAAAAACCTGCAGGGGCGGGGAGGCAGGGGATGGAAGGCAGGGGAAGGAAAACAGGAGGTGGGAAGGAAAAAGTCAATCCAAAAACCCACCCTCAGTCAGGACAGAGTGCGACCCTTGAAACAAACGTAAAAACACATGAGTAAAGGATTCTAAGCTCAGAATTGCTGCCGACTGCCTCCACCACCACAGAGTGAGTACAGCCAGGTACAAGGCACCGCCCGAGTAGGACACGTCCCCACACCTCCATTAGGTGAATCTGCACCACTGCCCCCTCACAGATGGGACACGGGCTCAGAGATTAGAGAATCTGCTTGATGCTGTGTAAATCCCAGGGCCGGGCTTTAAATTCAGCTTCGTCTGAATCAAAGTCCTCCACCACACCGCTACTGTAGTTTTGTACTGTTTTATTTCTTAGGAACTTGCTCCAAAACTCTGTCTCTTGGGACTTCCCTGGTGGCGCAGTGGTTAAGACTCTGCACTCCCAAAGCAGGGGGCCCGGGTTGGATCCCTGGTCAGGGAACTAGATCCCATGTGCCACAACTAAGAGTTCGCATGCCACAACTAAGGAGCCGGCGAGCCGCAACTAAGGAGCCTGCCCGGCGCAACCAAATAAATAAATAAATAAATAAATATTTTTTTAAAAAAGGAAAGAAAGAAAAGAAAAGAAACTGAGACATAAAAAATTAAACAACTTGCCAGTAAATGGCAGAGCGAATAATCTGGATTCAGGGCCCATATTCAACCACATAGCCATCAGCTGAGCACTAATGATGGGAGAACCAGGACTGCCATGGATGAGGGCACTCAGACTGTTTAAAAAAACAAAACAAAACAAAAAAAGAACAACTCCGTCTCATACAATTCTTCACTTTGAAGTCCTCATTGCTCTATTTATAGACATTTAGAAGAGGCAAAGAGAAGGAAGGGAAAAGCAGCCAAAGAAACGGCTGGTTAATCAGACGTCAAGGAAGATATAAAAACAGTCACAAGACTGTATCACCATAAAATCTAGTAGTGGACATTCAAAATGATCTTAAATTACCCAGAAAAGATTAAAGGGTATTCAAAGTTCCCTTTGACACAGCAGGGAAACATGCCTGACCATACACTGGAAAACAAGAAACAAAGCACTGGAATGGTACCTGCACATAATAATCACTACATAAACATCTGTGAAATAAAAATCTTATGTTGTGCTTTTGAGGTTGAGGTGCTGGGACTGCAGGTCTTCATGGGTATATTTTCAGACTGCCATATATTCTCTAATGAAAATGGGAGGTGGGATTTTTATATTGATCTTTAAAAATTAACATAAATCATCTGCATAAGTTTGAGTCATTTGCATAAAACCACCTGTTAACCAAAGACTGCTGGGAGATTTCATGCTTGACATTCTACTGGAGTGGGAGCTACTTATTTATGTGGGGCTAACTTTACAAGAACAGAGATCTAATGTCGAACGAAAGCTTCTGGGTCAAAGGTAGGCCGACCAGCTTCCAGCATGGCACAGAAAGCCAGGCTTTACAGGAGTGTGCATAGGGAAAGGTGGCACCCGTAGTACAGGGTGACAATCACAGGGCCCGAGGAGCAGCACCTGCTGCTGCAGTGAGGACTTGACTCGTTTCCCTGAATTAATGCTGTTAACTGTGTTCACTGGTCTGGGAGTTCTGTTGTATTTCACTTGTAAATTTGTTTTAGTTTTTTTGTTTTTGTTTTTTTTTAATTCATTAATTTATTTTTATGGCTGTGTTGGGTCTTCGTTTCTGTGCGAGGGCTTTCTCTAGTTGGGGCAAGTGGGGGCCACTCTTCATCGCGGTGCGCGGGCCTCTCCCTATCGCGGCCTCTCTTGTTGCGGAGCACAGGCTCCAGACGCGCAGGCTCAGTAATTGTGGCACACGGGCTTAGTTGCTCCGCGGCACATGGGATCTTCCCAGACCAGGGCTCGAACCCGTGTCCCCTGCATTGGCAGGCGGATTCCCAACCACTGCGCCACCAGGGAAGCCCTGTTTTAGTTTTATAGTTTAAAACTCAATCATTAATGCCTATCTTTGGGCTTGCACTTGTTAAAAAACCATTGTAGTAGAGAAAAGTTTTTAAGAAAATACTGGAATGATTTTTTTCCTATACATTACTCAAATTTGAGGAATATTGTTTTAGTTTACTTTAATCGTTTGCTGTGCTGTATTCCCAGGTAACAACTACCGTTCCAGATTTCATACACATTCCAGTGAATAAAGTTTTATTTACTTGAATAAAAAAACCAAGTCAAAAACTATATTCACCAGGGGGTTGGGGAGGGGAGAGTAGGGGGTAGGGAAGACTATGCTAGTGTCCAAAAGGCTGATGACCAGGAACACTGAAGGCTGTTTAACTGATGTTTCACTAATGTCTGTCTTCGGAGTCAAGACACCAAGTCGTATGTGGATCCCCTAACTTGTAATGTGTTTCATTTTGAAGATCTACAGAGATCAGAATGAAGGTCCTATTAGAATAAAATTCCATTTTCTCATAGTTTTTTTAGTAAACAGAGTCATTTCTATCGTGTTTACCCAATGACATTTCCCCCAAACTAAATGTTACATTAAAGCCAGACATACATAATACGGCATATCCACATATCTTCCCCCAATACTTCCTTGATTATAGAGTTTAGACAAAACACACCAATAAGTTTGAGGCAGCAAATCTAGCCTCACACAATTATCAAATTCCACACTGCCGCAAACAACACAGGAAGAAAGTGAACATCAGGCCGGGCATCTGATCCAGGGCTGTGTGCACATCCAGGGACCGAGGAAGCAGGGAAGGAGCCGAGGCTACGGGCCCTCCGTGCGCCAGAGAGAGGGGCCACGTGCCGTGCATTTTAAAGACCTCACCCTGCTTTATCCTCACACAAACCCAGGGACGTAAGCATGACCCTCACTTTACAGGGGTCAGTGCCGGCCCAAGGTCACTCAGCTGGTGGGTGGCGGCAGGATTCTGACCCCAGCGCCCTCACTGCCTCGTCTTTGCTAAGCTGGCCACCATTGCAGGCGGGCAGCCTGTAACTGCCTGCTGAAACACCACCTCAGGATTAAAGACTCAACAAGGCAAACACTGACAAAATTAAGAGCGAGATCAAGCAAAAAATGAAATTTACTTTTTACTAATCAAGGATTTACATCGGCTATGAAGTTAAATGCAGGAACCAGTGTCTTAAGTTGACTTCATCTTATAAATGTTACTGTGAAAAGTGTATACTATAAGAAACTATGAAAATTGAAAGAGGACAGTTTTTTACAGTCTTCCAAGAACCTATTAAAATCATCTTAAGAAAAAGAACAAAAATGATAAACATTCACTTGTTGAGCAGAAACTGATGACAAGAGCATAAATAGTAAGTGACATTTTAGGACAAAGATTTTCCCCTGGACAGGACTGAAAGGTTTAGGGAGTTATGAGCTATACTTCACAGAGCGTCAAAATCTGCACAGTGGCATAATTTTTCATATCTTAAATTATATCCCACAGAACTACCACCTCTTCTAAATTACTAATAAAGGAGTGGGGTAGAAGTCGAAAGGCAGCATGACTTACTTTGGCTCTCCTATCTTGATGCCGGGATGCTGCGTGTAGGCATGGGAATGTGTACTTGGGGCAGACTTGAACGCCATCGGACAAATAGGGCACTTGTAGAAGACTTCACAGTGAGAACCTTGAATGTGAGACTTCAGTGCGGCCACGTCTGAGTACACAACGTTGCAATGCACACACCTGTTAGAAGAGAAACACACAGTCGTTAGCACGAGACCACTAAACACGCATAACTTAACTGGGTACAACTGGGTAAAATGAACAAATAGCCCTGTAAGGTTCTTAATGGCTTTCTTAAGCGTGTGGGTTTTTCTCTGTTTATAACAGATCAAATTATTTTTATATATTTGAGAAGGAAGATCATGAAGAAGAAAAACAAAACTCCAATGGACTGTTTTTTGAGCATCTTTAAAGTTTCTAAGAATGAACATCCAGACTCCAGGCTGTGGTGAGACCAATGGGCCATGGGGCCATGTCAAGGCCAGCAGCACAGCAAGACCCTATGACTGCTGGCTTTGAGAGGACCCCCGCACGCTGGATTCTGAGGTTCCCACCCATCCCCAATACCCAATGGAAGAAATCTTTGCTATCTAATCCTATATGCCATCAACACAGGGACCCAGAGGAAAGAATGAGTACTGGCTCCAAAGCCATAGCCACTGTGTCCGGACCACACTGAGGCACTGAACGTTCCTGGAGGCTACAGGGAAGGTCAACCACCTAGTGTGTTTGTCTCCTGGAAATTCAATTTAAGTACATTTACATTTGTTTAACAAATGACATGAAAGATAAATGTCTGAAAAACCAACCTCCCTATGTAAATTGCCTCTCTATCTAACCTCTTCTTGAATTTCTAATAATCTGATGATTGTTAGAAATAATAATCAAATCACTAATCAAATCAAATCACTCAAATCTAGTCCTACAGAAACACACTTCAGAACTTGGAGACACTCCTCCCCAGCCTCACCCTCCTCATGCAAGGACTCCCAGCACCCCTTACAGCCCACCCATTTATCACCTAGTCTTCCTTCTTTGTTCACACCTGAAAATTATTTGAGAGTGGTCTCTCTGTCAACCCTCGAGGGTCTGCAGGGGTAGACCTTTCACACACCTGGCAGACGTGTCCTGGGTGTGAATGTGAGAGCTGACCTGGGGGAGGAAGACTGCAGTTGGGGCTGCCTTCCAAGGGCAGCGCTCGATGGTGTCAACGTGAACCTAAGACACTTCTGTTCTCAGAACCTCCCTCCAAATTCAAGGAGAAGCTTCCAAAGTCATACAGGAGTGACACACTCTAAATTACATGTGCTCTATAAAGCATGCCATGTTAAGCTTTGTGGGCATTTCATAAAAATCATAATGCCTTAGCATTTTAAATGACTTAAGGCATCATGTTCAGCAGCATATACATTAAAAGCACTGAATATAGGAGAATAAATACAGAAAGCTCCTCTGTCCTATCTACTTGACCTACTGTTTTAGGCAATAAAGCCACCCAAGCGCACTGAAACAATTTTGAGTTAACTAGAACTTGGGTTGTCTTGAACAGGTTACTGATCCTCTCTGGGCTGGTTTCTCATTTGTTAAATGAGAAGAGTTGGACTAGATAATTTTTTAGTCCTTCCCAACCCTAGAAGCCAGTAATTCCTATGAAAGAGGAAGATCACACAAAACAAATATAGATGGGTTACTAACTATTAAACAAAAGAATCTGCTACATCGTGAATCATAAAGTATTTTCCCCATCAAGAGTACAAAGGTGTATTCAAAGGGCAAAACACCAAGGAAAGGCTGTTTCTCTGAAGTCGCCTGGAGCGAGAGGAAGATTTAATCTCTAAGAAAATAAGCAGGAGGTTAGAGAACCTACAGCTGATAAAGGAGGTGGCTAAGGCTTGGTCCAAAGAGCCTCATGGAGGCCAAGGGAAAGCCCCCCCCCTCCCCTTGATGTGAGGAAAGAAAGTAGAAAAATTTTAAAGAACTTGAAAGAAAGTTGTAAAATATCTGCCTACAAGTGGAAGAAAAGAGGCCAATATGGAATGCAAATAAGATAGGAAAATAGAAGGAGAATGTAAACGGTTCATACCGCATCCTAATGCTACTAAAAATCCAGTCTATTAATAAATATTTAATATAGCTGAAGCCCTGTGTGTTCTGGGTACCTATTAAGTTTCTCTTCATTAAAAAAAAAATTTTTACAGTATACAATCCTATAATTCCCCTTTCTAGATGCAGATCTAATGGATCAAGAAGCAGAAAAATTCAGAGAAATAAATGACTTTTACCAAATCAACCAGAAGCTAGAAATGACCCCCTCAATATTTGGGAGATGCAATATGATCAGGAAGAGAGTAAACAAGGCACACTAAACCCAAAGAGACAAAGTCAGGCTGGGAGCCATGCTAGAGATGCTCCTCTGGCTAAAAATAAAATAAAATTTTTAATTGGAAAAACTATAAAGCCAAAAAAGGAGGGGAAAATGTACAAGGTCAAGGGGCTGCTAAACCCCAGACAAGTAGCAGACTGGACCATTATTTGAAACAACAGGAAAAAAACTCAGGTCAAATTCTGTTCTATTACCTAAAGAGGTAAACATGAACTAAACTTCAGAACGTACAAACATAGTGTTTTTATAGCTCTTGTAACCCTCAAATGCAAGAAAAAAAGTCTATACTAAACACAGAAATTTTAGTAAAAATTCAAAGTGCCAAATTTAAGCAACTCTGTGAATGAGGGGGAAAAAAAAAGAAAAGCAAAGCAAGGGATGGTCTTTTCCAAGTTGAGTTAATTACTTTTAGCTTGCCGGCAGAGCTTTTGTTTTAATTTAGAAAAGATACCAGGAATAGCTAGCATTATAGGAGTCTTACTTCCTTTATTCATTCCAACTTAAGTTTACTTTCATTATATTAGAAAAATCAACTATAAATATCTGAGGAAATTGGCATCCGTTAAAAGAACTGCACTTGTAAGTTCTATATTAAATAAAGAATCCAGTAATAAGAGTTTCAAAACATGGGATAAGAACCAAAGTATCACTGTGTATGAATTCTGTGGAATCAAGGGCACCTTCAATGTGGAACATTCCTCTTAAGCACTTAGCATGCTTTTGGATTATCCTGTTTTACTCTATAACACACCCACAGAGAAGGAGGCAAACATCACACCAATTTTACAGACAGGGCACCAAGGCACAAAGAACACATGAATTACCACACAATGAGGAGCAGAACTGGTACAAAAACCCTGGTTTCTAAATTTCCAAACCAAAGGTTTTCTACTAGGGTGGTTGCCAATCCATTAAACATCTGTGCATCACAGGTTTGGAGGCATGTGAAATAAGTCTTAGTGTTAGAAAAATGGACTGAACCACCTAGAAATTGGTGATGCCATAACGTAAATTTAACTGAAATAAAACTTTTAAATCATACCGACTGGCCTTCATTTTTATAAAACATCGTATCTGTATCACAACTAAAAGAAAAAAATCATTGTATATTAACAGTCTAACATTAACAATACCAGGTGACCAAATGTTCAAGTTTAAGATAAATACACAATACAGTAATACCTCTATTAACAAAGACACTGTATATCAATGACGTGTTTTCTTGGTGGACCTTCATTGGGTCAAAATATACAGGAATAAAATGTTTCTAAAAGGTACAGGAATGCATTTCAGAAGGTCACAAAGTGGAGGATCAAGTTCAAATGCATCATCACTCAATACTAAACTAACATTTAGATTTGTAAGATGTTGTAATTAGCCTTGTCAGATGTTGTAAAAGACACATCTGAGAATATTAAGGGGCAGTGAAAGGGGTCACGGTTAAGATGTGCAGAGATGAGGGAGAAGCCTGGACTCAGGTAATGGAGAAGAAGGAATAAAGGAAGGTGATCTGGGGTGGAAGGCTCTTCCACAACGAGCGGTGGTAGGAAAGGACATACACCCAATCCTTCAACAAGACAAGATAAAAGTAAGGGGCCATCTACACCCTTTCTGTTTTGATGAGAGGAAGTATTCAGAGGTACAGAAATGCACTGCATTCTTGCAGGGGTTAAAATGCAGAGAGCATGACAACAGAAGGACGCTAGAAAGCGTGCAGAAAGTATAAAGGCTCTAACAGTCAATCAAAGCCAAACCTTGCCACCTGCACACTTTTGCCTGGAAGGATGGGCCCCACTGACCCTCGGCTTCGTGTAGACCAGAGTCAATACCACATGACAGGATTCACACAGATCAACTCGACTATAAATGAGCCAGGTTCCCAGAGGATCTGTTAATCGAGGTATCACAGTATGACCCTGAAAACGATGTGCACAGACCACTCAGAACCCTGTGCCCTCAGGCGTGAATAAGCTTTATTTGCACAGAAATGAACGATATACTGACCGAAAACCAACTCTCCGCGTGTAGTGCAGACAGTTCTTGGTGACGTGGGTCTGGAAGTGCACCGACCTGCAGATGGCCCCGCACTCGGGGCAGGTGTAGGGAGATTTGTGCTGGTGGATTCTCTGATGAGATGCGTAACTGCACTGGTTAGGAAGCAGCATCTGGCAGACAGTGCAAGTCTTCTAAATAAACCAAAGGGGGAAACAGGGTTGGTCCTACGAAGTATTTTCTAATATGCAAAGAAGCTTGGTTAAATCTCAAAATAAATATACAGTGGTCATTTCAAATACTACGATAATTGATTTCCAAAGAAAAAGCAAACTTAAAAGTTAAATGGTCAATGTAAAATGGCCCTGTAAAATACAAACAATATGTACTATGTAGTCATGCTCATCCCTAAGTACGATGTAAACAGACTGTTAGCATTAGGTAGACTTACAATTTTGTTACTTTTACATTTTTTTTTTTTTAGTGTGAAGAAGAGGTATCCTTATAAAGTATGATAGTAAATCTACTTTAATGTGTAATTAACTTTAAAATACAAGTTTATGGGCATCTATCTTGACAGTAGAGTTCTCACAACTCAAAAAAGTTTCTTCAAAATAAAAAAAATTAATTAGTGGCTAATCCAGCTTTCTTTCTTTTTTTTTATTTTTTTCACTGCAGTTATTTGAGATCTGAAATACAGAAATGCAAAAAGAATGGCCACAGCAATCATTTGTTCTTTTTTTCACATGAATTGGTTTCTTAAATGGATGAATTGACCATTATGATTTATGATTAAAACCAACGAACCAAGTTTAGATACATAAATTCAGATTTTAAATTGAAACTTCATAGAGCTTAAAATCTAATCACATATAAACTAAAACTGAGACTGAAATTCTCTTTGGAAAGGGCTCTACACCATTAACTAACCAGGAAAAACTGAAACATGCTACATATTTTTCATCCCCTTAGATATAAGCACTAAACATGGCACATTTTTAAAACACAAAAAACTTAAAGTAAATATAAATAGAGGACTCAATTACTTCCATTCCAAAAATAAACCTAACATAGCAGAAGACAAAATGTGTCTGAATACTATCTGGACATTCGTGCAACAAGTATCTTACTACTATCTTCTAAAATATGTAATTTTTATTAAAGCCAGTTAAAGAAAGCCTCAAAATACAGACTCCAGCTAAAACTGAAACAATCTTTTGTACTGACAACAGAATTAAGACATTTTCAAAAGACTTTTTATTCTTTTAGCTATTGCATCAAACAAATTAAGGTTTAAACTTCTGAGGAACCTAAACTAAGAAAAATCAGAAACTCACTTGAAAACTCTTTCTTGGTTCTCTCCTGAAAGGACTAAAATACAAATTTTATCCCATAAAATGTTTATTGCAGTCACAAAATAAGAACATTACAGGCAGCTTTGATGAGGTTAAGCATCATTTAAAAATAGCATTCCTTTTCTAACACATATCCCAAAGGTTAAAACAAGCCACAGCAATGAAAACCAATCAACAGATGCATTAATTTTAAGATCCTGGTGACATCTACATTATCACAGGTAGTCTGCTTCTTTGAACGAAGGTCTTCTATTCGCTTTTACCACACCGTCATTCATCCCAGGCAGTGAATTATAATGTCTGAATTTCCACAGACATCTCAGAATGTCTAGTACTTACTTAGGAATAAAACCAGTGTTTTCTACACTCAAGTCAAAACATTTTATGTTTATCATATGTATTGAGCCCATTCCACTCTAAGCCAAGTGGTGAACTAGGTCCTTTAAACAGACAAACTTCGATACATCACCTCATCTGATGCTCATAATAACCTACGAAGTGGATAATATTATCTCCAGTTTACAGACAAGGAAATGAGGGTTAGAGAAGTTAAGAAACTTGCCAAGGCCTCACAGCTATGAGGTGGAAGAACCGGGATTTGAACTGGGCTCTGAATAATTAATTCCAAGGCCAAGGGAGGAGTAGGATGGGGGTCACAAGGAATAAACAAGCAAAAATGCCACACACCCCCCTGCCGCCGGGCAAACGCACGTGAAGGCCAGAGGACCGCTGTCAGGGTTACAGGCCACCCCCCATCCCACCTCCGCAGCTTCTCCTTCACGGAGAGTGATGTGGTTCTACCACTTTTATTATAGGGAGAGACAGCAACAAAAATAAAACAGGAGATCTAAAAAGGAGACAAAGTATGTGCTCCCTAAAAGCTGAAGAGAAGTTTCACATGATCTCTCAAGACAAGTTAACAAACACCCTTCACAATACACATAAAATTCACCATGAATTACTTAAACACACTCCCCTACTGGATGTCTGTATGTTTGTAACTCACGTAACTATATAAATAGTTATGGACAGGTTGGTGGGTGAAAGGGCTCTGTTACTAGCAGGTCAACTAAAATAAGTATCAAAAGTATTCAAGAAGAGGTTCTGTTAATTAAAGTGCTCTTTACGATAGAAATGTCTGACTGCAAAGACTATGAAAAATGCTTTAGAGTGACAAGGTCACCTAATTACCAACGTTTCAATAGCGACCTCTCTCGCACCAGTCCTTGGAGACGGGACGCGTTCCCCTCACACTGCGCTGTGCAGCGGGGCGCTCCTTGTGGCCCCAGGGCTCTGTGAGAGCGGGTGGCAGCCTCTGCCCTCCCTGCCCCCTCCACCACTGATGAGCTTCAGGAATCTGCACTCAGCCACTTCCATGGGCTAAAGGCTCCTCACCCACTTTAGGCACAGAAGTACAGGCGAGAGTGGGAGCCGGAGAGGGCTACAGCCCCAAATCACAATGCTTCCATACTGCTGAAACGGGAGAATTCAGTCCCTGGGATATCACATCAGATGAAGTTCTGATCTTTAGTTTGTACACACAGACGCATATATATTTGTGCACATGCTGTGCTGACTCCCATGTTTCCGTTTACCTGCTCCCACTCCATTCCATTTTGAGAACAAGCAAGCTGTCTGGACTGCAGACGTTCTCTTCCTGGATACTTGCGTGATTGCAATAGTTTTAGGGTTTACCTAACCGTTCTCCCTCCAGTTTTATCCGCCGCCCCTGTTTTAGATAATGTGTCCTCTCTGCTTCCTGAGACAACGGTGACGGATCTTCACAGCACAGAGGAGCAGATGCCATTAGCTTCTCTGGGATACTGGGAATTCACAGTAATGACACACGCTCTCTGGATCTGGGGAAATGCGTTTGAGCATGGGGGCAGGCCAGGATTTCTCTGTGGTCTACAAGAATCTGACTGTCCTTTTTTCGTTGCTTTAAATCAAAGAAACAAAAATGTATCTTAAAACTCTAACTCTCTACTATACAAGTTGAGGCTACTTTCGACAGGATAAAGCAGTTTAACATGACAGTACCTGCTTCTGAACAGAAAACAGTATAATAAAATGCACTTAAATAGTCTCATGTGTCTTTTGACAGTTTACTTATGTCATCTGAAAATGGAAAAACGTTTGCAGTACTTAGGTAATAAGCGGCTAATTTCTAGTCTGGGGCAGACTCATTTGCTCAGCGAACTGCTACTTTTTAAAGTAAAATATTATTTTTCAATACTCAGGTAACATGAGAAAGCTGAAAATAAAGCTGAAAGGTAATCACACTCATACTTGACAGCCACCTGTATTGCACCCTTCTCTGCCCAATCCTGACACAGAAATTGAAGGATAGGCCTCCAACGCAGGCTGTGAGGAAGGGGGAACGGGGTACACCGGGGCCCTGGTAAGGATTCAGAGAGCCCTAGGGCTTGGCACCCTCTTTGTAGACAGGAGGAATTATCTGAGTAACAAGGAAAATAATTCTATGTGTTTCAACTCATATTTTAGGGAGAAAAGTACCAAGGGAAAAGATGAGGAAGGCTAGGGAAATGTGAGTAAATATAGCATCTACTTATGCTTAAATTTCAAACAGACCAAAAGCCTGTGACAGCATGAAACCCACTGATCCAGAGGTCAAAACACTGTCAACTTAACAGTCAGCCCAGATGCTAAGTACACTGTTTCTGCCTCATTAACAGCAGTTTCGTAATTTTCCATATACGGTATAACTACCAAATAATAATAATAAAAGTATACCAGTTTGTTTTCTGGCTCTCACTTTCACCCAATTTCACAATGAGAACAGAGACAAAGCATTGCATTTTAGATCTCAGTTAAATGGAAGTAACACAAAGCAAGCATTATAGCAGAAATAACTGTATATACCATTGTTCCCAATGCTAGCTATTGGTGCTGGTTTTGTCCTCAAATCATTCTGCACTAAAAATCCCTAATAAAAGTTGACAGTGAAATGAGCAAATTCGCAGAAAGCAGTATGGTCCACACATATAATCTACTCAGATGACAATCGCTCAAGAAGACAGATAAATTAAGAGTTGATAACACTGAAATATCAACTGGGACAGGACTAGCCTGACCAAAATTAATAGTAAACATTTAGGAGAGCAGGACCAAAAACCACGCTAATAATGGTGTTTCGTGTGGGCGCGGGAACTGAGGCGGCCCCACGGCCTCCAGAAGCAGCTGCTGGAGCAGAGTACGTCTAGAAACGAGACCTGGGGGAGGCTGCTCGGGGTAATTTAATACGCCTGGTATGTTCTATTAATGATGCCCATAAACTCCCTGAACCTAAACTGAATCAGCAACCCCCCAAAATAAGGACCACTGCAGATAAGTCACCTTTATCTGCACCCTTGAAGCTAATCTGAATGTAACCCCAGGGTCCGTTCTCAGAAGACTCCTATGGCCCCTGCAACTGTAAAGTTCTATGCTTCTACGTCTTAGGTTACCAGCATCACAAACTGGAAAGAATAACTAGCAATAAAGAAATCTTGCCTCAGGTTCTGAGTTGGCCACTGATTGGGCATTTGTCTCTTCAACTGTAAAATAAAAGAGTTGAGCAAAAGACCTGTAACATCCTCTGATTCCACGGGAAGAAAACTGATTTTACCAATTCGGAGGTTGTAATACGCACTTCCAGTCTGTACTTGGCTAAGTTTAGTTGTGGTTTTACCAAGAGGTGAAGCAACAACATTCCAATAAGTTTAATTTTCAATTATTAAAACTACAGTTGTCAGCTCTTAACTACTTCATGGAGAGAGGGAAACTTCTCTGGCCCCTCCACCCACTCCTTTTCTCAGTGTGCCCCAAGGCAGGAATTATTAATGGGATAGAGTGGAATATAAACCAACAACCAGGGCAGCTTTACTGGTGTTAGAAGTCGATGTCCACGTGCTCCATTTTTATTGCACCGCTTGGTTCAGTGCGGCTGGGAAGGGCATGACGCACCCCAGACGCTCCATCTCACCCCCCACTCCTCGGCAGAGTAAGCAGACGCAGGCAGGGCAGGCTAACCTGGGCCCGAGCATGCCTGGGGTCCTGGCTCGGATTCAGGCTCGGGGGACGCAGGGTGAAGAGGGCTTCGAGCTAAACCACAGAGACCTGCATGGGGGTTTGCTGAGCACAGGGCCAGTTAATGATAAAGCAGCACTCTGAGTCTCTGAGTCAATCATTACCTTGTATAGACTGTCCACAGAATATCTTTAAGAGAAGGAGTAACTGGCAAGGCAGAATTCAGCAAATGCCACCAAAACCTTACTTTATCCCATGACGTGCTGGCAAAACCTCCAGAGCCTGAACACGTATGCACGGGGTGGCGGTGAGAGGCGGTTTCGCACAGACAGCCACAGCTGGTGTCAAAAGAGAAAGAAATCCTTTACTGGGTTCAAACAAGCGCCCCTGGACCAACTTGGAAAAGGATCCCTTCAAACCACAAACAGGGGTAAAAATGTAAGTGGGGAGAAAATGAAAGATAAAAAGAGAAGGGAGATAGTGCCTGCACTAAACCAAGAAGTCATTCTCAAGAGAAGGGCTGAGGTCTTAAGAGGCTGGGTTCAACACATGTGAAAGGGAGAAGAAGAGATGCTCGCTCCTGACAGCTGTCACAGATAGGCCAAGACAGAGGTGATCTCACTGAGCAGGGGACATGCCTGAGGCTCAAAGAGCAGAGGAGTCCAGAGTCAAGTGGAATGCTGTCCTCCCAGGAAGCCTGACTCCAAAACGTGACTGAGAATCACAGGCCGGAGGCCTCAGGCAGAGCCCAATGATGTAAACTACACACTCTCTCCTGGAAGACAAAACAGCTGTATTTGAAAAAATAGAGTGAAACTTCCACTTCCAGGGAAATGGAATAGAAGTACATCTCTCTATTCCTTCCACTAAGTACAACTAACACTCCTGGGTATTATATATACAACAAACATAAAGAGACTCTGAAAGGCAGAGAGAAGGCAGGCTGGCTAGGCACCTCAGGTCCCTAGTGATGAGTTCTCTGGGGTTCTTTTTGCCTCACGGATCCCAGATTTGGAGCTGAGGAAACTGGGAACCCAGAAACGCCAATGGGCACAGACAAAAAAATCCCCAACAAAAGCCTGCTATCTCTAGCCAAAGGATCCGGAAAGGGGCAGCCTAGCAAAAGACATAATTACTGCTCTACTCCAGCCAAACACCCCAGGAAACGCTGTGGCCTCACCCATAGCACACCAAGCCCAGGTGGAGCCCAGGCCTCCGCTCCTGAGGCTGTAATAAGGTGTCCTAATACCCTCACCCAGATGGTATCAGAGAAGGCAGCAGGGAAGTGGGACTTTCATTCCCACCAAGTGATTATGAGTCCCTCCACCAGCCCAGCCGGTGTTTAAAAAAAAAAATCCCAAAAAAGAAATTTCCAGACCCAGATGGTTTCACTGAAGAATTCTATCAAATATTTAAAGAAAATCTAACACCAATTATAAGTCCCTTCCTATATGAATACAGATGCAAAATACTAACAAAATATTAGCAAATATAATTCACAATATATAAAAAGAATTACACACCTTGATCAAGTGGGATTCATCCCAGAGATGCAAGGCTGGTTCAATATCTGAAAAAAAATCAATATAATCTTCCCCCCCCAAAAATACCCTAAATCCAATAACGAGTTTAACAAAGGCAAGGGATACATGATAAATACACAAAAATTAATTGTGGGGCTTCCCTGGTGGCGCAGTGGTTGAGAATCTGCCTGCCAATGCAGGGGACACGGGTTCGAGCCCTGGTCTGGGAAGATCCCACATGCCGCGGAGCAACTGGGCCCGTGAGCCACAACTGCTGAGCCTGCGCGTCTGGAGCCTGTGCCCCGCAACGGGAGGGGCAGCGATAGTGAGAGGCCCGCGCACCGTGATGAAGAGTGGCCCCCGCTTGCCGCAACTAGAGAAAGCCCTCGCACGAAACAAAGACCCAACACAGCTAAAAATAAATAAATAAATAAAGTAGCTATTAAAAAAAAAAAAATTTAATTGTGTTTCCATATATTAGCAACGAACATGTGAACAATGAAAGATATAATACCATTTACACTTGCCCACGTGGAAGGGGGGGCAGGGGGGAGGGGGAGCACCAACAAAACATGTAAAGAAAGAAGGAAAGCTAAAGCTAGCAAACAAAACATGTATAAGACTTGTATGATAAGAACTACAAAATGATAAATCAAAGAAGATCTAAATAAATGGAGAGACATTCTTTGTTCATGGACTGAAAGACTCAATAAAGAAAAGAGTTCTCCCCAAATTGATATACAGGTTTAACATAATTCCTATCAAAATTCCAACAAGAATTTTTTTGTAGATATAGACAAGACTATTCTAAAATATATATGGAAAGGCAAAATAACCAGAATAGCTTAAAAACGATTTTGAGAGGAAAGAATAAAGTTGGAGGAGTCAGTCCACCAGAGTCCCAAAAATGGCTCCACAAATATGCCAGCTGATATCTGACAAACTGCAAAGGCAATTCAATGGAGGAAAGACAGTCTTCTGGACAAGTGGTATTGGAGAAAAAGGACATGCATGGGGAAAAAGAAATCTCCATTGAAGTCTCACACATTATACAAAAATTAACCCAAAACAGATCACAGACTTATAAATCATAAAACTAAAATTTTTTTAGAAAAAAAACATAAAAGAAGGTTCTTAGGATCTACAGCAAAGCGTTCTTAGACCTGACACCAAAAGCACAAGCCGTAAAAGAGAAAACTGATAAATGGGACTTCATCAAAATTAAAAACATTTATTCTGCCAAAGACCTAATAAGATGAAAAGACAAGCCACAGACTGGGAGAAAAGACTTGCAACCACATACCGACAAAGGACCAGTATCTAAAATATATCAAGAACTCTTAACACTCAACAGTAAAAACAAACAAGAAAACTAATTGGAAAATGGACAAAAGAAGAGACATTTCACCAAAAAGGATATGCAGATGGCAAATAAACACAAAAAGATATTCAACATTATTAGCTATGGAGGAAACACAAATTAAAACCACAAGATATCACTACACACCTATCCGGATGGCTAAAATACAAAATGATGCCACCACCAGATGTCGGTGAGGATGTGGAGAAACTAGATCACTCATACATTGCTCTTGAGATTTAAAATTGTACAGCCGCTGTGGAAAAGAGTTTCTTAAGAATATAAATATGCAACTGGGCTTCCCTGGTGGCGCAGTGGTTGAGAATCTGCCTGCTAATGCAGGGGACACGGGTTCAAGCCCTGGTCTGGGAAGATCCCACATGCCACGGAGGAGCTGGGCCCGTGAGCCACAGCTGCTGAGCCTGCGCGTCTGGAGCCTGTGCCCCGCAACGGGAGAGGCCACGATAGTGAAAGGCCCGCGCACCGCGATGAAGAGTGGCCCCCACTTGCCGCAACTAGAGAAAGCCCTCGCACAAACCGAAGACCCAGCACAGCCAAAAATAAATAAATAAATAAATAAATAAATAAAACTTAAAAAATAAATAAATAAATAAAAGGCTGCTAGTAAAAAAAAATTGTTGTTTAAGAGTTTCCAGCCTTAAAAAAAAAAAAAAAAAAAAAATTTAAAAAAAAAATAAATATGCAACTACCATACAACCCAGCACACAAAAAGGATTTATCCCTGAGAAAGGAAAACTTACGTTCCCACAAAAACCTGCAGACAAATGTTTGTGGCAGCTTTATTCATAATAGCCCCAAACTGGGAACAAACTAGTGATATAGCCAACAACCTGGATTAATCTCCAGGGAATTACGCTGAGTGGAAAAAAGCCAGTCTCAGAGGCTACAGACGGTATGACTCCATTTATATAACATTCCTGAAATGACAAGATTACAGAAAGGAGAAGAGATTAGTGGCTCCTAGGGGCTAAGAGGGAGGCGGGGGCGGGAGGGAGGTGACTGTGGCTCTAAAAAGGCAGTACTAGGGGTCCTTACGGTCGTGGAAAGGCTCTACGTATCGACAGCACCAGTGCCAACAGCCTGGATATGATACCGTTTAATAGTTTTGCAAGATGTTGCCATTGGGGGAAACTGGGTAAAGGGTACACAGGATCCCTCTGTATTATTTCTTACCTGAATCTACAATTACCTCAAAATAAAAAGTTTAATTTGAAAATGGGATGATCTGAGAAGGCTCAAGGCATTAATTAGCACGGGATACTTTCGGCATTATCACGTAAAATTTTTAAACTACCTTGGCAATTATAAGTAGAAGGTGGGCAGGAGAAAGGAAGGGAGGAATATTCCTGATGGGAGGAAGGGAGGGAAGGAGGAAGGAATATCCCCGCTGCCAGTGAACCGGCACACCTTTCTCTAGGTCCGGTAACCTCACACGTGGAAAGGCACGGAGCAAGGGCCAGTGGGCCTGTTAGTCTTGCCAGGGCCCTGAGGTCACACCCTTTAACCTCCAGAATCAACGCTCGCTGGGGTCAGTACAGGAAGCTGTTTACATGACTCTCTTAGCCTACGTGCAGACGCAGGGAAGCCCGGCCTGGGCAGACCTGAGAAGAGCCCGGAGAGAAAACGGGCAGCCGCGGGCCCGGGGCTGACCCTGTAACGGTCCCCACCCTCGGGCAGTGAGGCAGCCTCCTCTGGCTCAAGTTCACCCACGAGTGACCAGGAATGGGGGGGACCAACGGAGAAAGGGAAAGTAAGACAGAAAGAAGGCGCTCAGGGAAAGACTGGTGCTTGAGGTGCCCTTAGATCTTCTTACACAATTGAGAAGTTGAACTAAGTGTTGTAAGTGCCCTTGTCAGAGAGGAAACAGTTTATACAGGTGGACTTTTCCCCCACACTTAAATTTAAGGTCACGAACTGTAAACCGGCCAGCGGTCGTGTGAATAGCAAACTGGAGAAGACGAAATGAAGAATTTTTCTCTGTTCTCTCCCGTCCTTCCTGTCTTCGGCCCCAGCCTCCCATCGCCACGGTTACCTGATGCCACGCGGTGGGGGGGGGGGGGGGCAACCATAGGTGGGGACCACCCGAGCTCCCGCTGCACGTGAGGCTAGGACAGCAGGAGCCGCACGGATGCCATGGGCCTCCTGGGCTGCAGGAGGGACTCGAGGAGGGAGCTAAGGAGGCTGAAGAAGGGGCAGCTGCTGCACGCCCAGGGGCGCAGGCGGGGCGGCCGGGTGAGAGACCAGGCTGCCCCTGGGTGCGCAGGACCCCTGGCTGAGCCTGAGGCGAGTGGCAAGTTGTGGAGGGTATACCACGGTGAAGGGCAGGGCTTCGGAGAAAGCAGGGGCAGTGAGGAGCAGGGGGGGTGCCACGGGGTGCGCTGATGCTGCCAGCCAGGCGGTGGCTGGATCAGACGGCCGCTGAAGCCCACTCGATAGAAATGCTCTTCTCAGGTGGGCTGAGTGGACCCTAGCTCGGCAGAGTCAGAGGAAGGAACCAGAACGGGGTGACTGTCCGGCCTAGGGTTACCTGGCCCTGGAGTTAACACATATTCTGCCCTGACTCATTCCTCAGCGCTCCAGGGGAAACGGGGGAGCTGCGCTACACACCCGTCCCAGCAAAACACAAAGAGTCAAGGCAAAGCACCACCCACACAAGAAGAGACGTCAATCTCTCTCCCTGAGGGAAAGCGTTTCCCTATTTGACCCTAGTTCGGCTGATGAGCCTAAATGGTTAACAGAGAACAAAAACGAGGGGAAAACAGGGAAGAAAGGGTCCCCAAGGGAACAGACATCTCTCAAGGCAGCTCCACATGCCAATACGGACCGGCACAAGCGAGCCGGGACATAATCCACCACCTGCACAAAATACCAGCAGGACAGAGAGAACTACAGAAACAGCTTCTTCTTTTTTTTTTTACTGCATCCTTTTAAGACAGAAAGAAAGACTGCCCCTTTGATGAAGTGGTGACCAGATAAGAGGAACCCAGACAGAACCCAAGCCCTGTCACCAGGACGCGCCTGGGGGGCTGCATCAATCACTTCTTCTTAAACCAGCCTAGCCACCTGAGTACTTTACTGTCAGAGCCAATGAAACATGTAACATCCAAAGTTCTCGATGCAAGAATGTTCTCGAAACTCTTTATCGTCTCCATTTCCACTCAACTGAATGTCCAGGGGAAAAGTCACTGAGGTATTCTTGATCTTTTTGTTCCCCAAACTCAAATCCTACAAAGAACTTAACTCAGCAGTTGCCCTTGGGGAACTGATCACGGTGACAGTACCAGACGTCTGAACCACAGCATAAAGCTCCTCGTCACAAGATAGTGGAGGCAAATAAGGGAAAGATCAGTTTACCACTGGGTCTTCAAAAACAGAAGTTTGAGCCAGAGTATATCAGCTCAAACTAGCGCCCCTTCCAATATCACAAGTTCCCTGGTTTGCAAAATAAATCATATGGTCTTTCTAGCTTGAATTAGTTTCATTCAACATGCCCAGTTACTTCCATATATCTGTAAAACACATTTATCTACTGCCCAGAAGTTGCCTCATGGAGAGAAGCAAATGGTAGAGATAAGATCGCTGACTGACGCGCACTGTGAAATACATCTCACCAACACCAACCTACACTTCACCACAAAAAACAAACCAAAAATGCCACAAACAATGGATTTCCCTGGTGGCACAGTGGTTAACAATCCACCTGCCAAGGCAGGGGACACGGGTTCAATCCCTGGTTCGGGAAGATCCCACATGCCGCAGAGCAACTAAGCCCGTGCGCCACAACTACTGAGCCTGCGCTCTAGAGCCCACGAGCCACAACTACTGAGCCCACGCACCCTAGAGCCCACACGCCACAACTACTGAGCCCACGCGCCACAACTACCAAAGCCCGTGCACTCTAGGGCCCGTGCTCTGCAACAAGAGAAGCCACCGTGATGAAGAACCAACGCAGCCCAAAAAAAAAAAAAAAAAAAAAAATGTCACAAACACAAACTCAAAGGTATTCTATATTTAAGTGGAGATGGGTTTTCCGTTAGAAGCTTAAATTCACTGCAGTGGAGAATATTACTGAATATACCAGACCAACACCTTAAGTAAGCAGGCACGCCTGAAAAGTGGGTATCAACTGGGTGTGTTTAACTGTAAAAGACAATAATTACAAACAACAGGAAATTTTTAAATCTCAAAATGGTCACTAATAAATGACTCAGGAACACTGGTGACGTAGCCTGACTTGAACACTTAACCCAATGGTTCTACACTATCACTCGCTAGAGCTCAGACTTCCAACATAAATTCCAATCACCCAACAATTAAGAACTCCTTCACTTACCCTAAATCTAAGGTGCCATGACCCAACTAGTACACAGTTTCTATCTGTCTAAAAGAATCATCTTCCAAAAAACTGATTTTTAAATAAGATTCGTATTTCAACATCGCTCTATGAAAACAATCCTCTCTCACGTGGGAGTGTGTACACAAATATACACACACATCCCCCCATTTAACTGAGCTCCCGCCCCTAAAATCAACGGCATGGCATAGAGCACTCACGTCTACAGACCCATCACCGAAACACCAAAATGTAAATGATACTCTACTTGTCCACTTGTATCTGCAGCCTGCTGGAAATGAGTGGCCAGCGACGTCTCATCCTGGAAAACTTCATTACACTCCAAACATTTCAGACTATGCCTACAGAGCTTGGATGGGTCTTCATCCAGAGGCATAGCTGGAATGATGGGTGTGCTGGAAGGGGCTGATATGACTGTCCCGGTTATGCCAGACTGAATTTTTGTTACAGTGTGTGTGCCGGCTCCCGAGGAGCTCGGGAGGGCGGAAGATGAAGCAGGAGTATTGCTTGATGGAGAAACAATCATCTGATCTGCTGGGACTGGCTTCAAGATCAAGTGTGAACACTGCATCACCACTCCCTTCTCCTTGTGCCCGCGGGCATGGGACAGGAGACTGCACTTGTTGTAAAAAACGAGGTTCTTGGTGCAGTGGTTGCACGTTACTTCGATGCGCACGCTGCGCCTGTCGTAGTGCTGGGTCAGGCTCTTCTCGAGGGCGAAAGAGTCCCCACACTCCAAGCACTTGTAGCCGCGGGTCGGTAACGTGATGCCCGCGTTCGCAGGAGGACTGAGGTTGGGGATGTAAACTGGGACTGGGTTGACGCTGCTCAGCACCTTGTTGAAAGCTTCCACCACAGAACTCTGCAGGGAGGACACCACCTGGACCCGCGACACCTTCTTGGGTGGCTGTGAGGCCGCGGCATTGATTATTGCCTGCTTTATTTGCTGCTGAGGTTTGGTGAGCACCTGGCGGAGCTCGGAGGTGGCCTGGGCGCCCTGAGGCAGAAGGTTAAGGTTGGCAAGGTGCACAGTCTTTGGCACGAGTTTGGCGTTGGCCAAGCTGGAGGCCGGCACCACGACGGTTTGCTGCTGGATGGCGTTGGCGGCTTTAATGATGGCACTGCTGGCGCTCTGCACGGAAGCAGCAGATATGACCGTGGCTTTGACCGTCGTGTTGTTGGCGAGCTTCAAATTAATGACTTGAGACCCGGCCGTCTTCACGGCCGACACCGGGAGGAAGGCAGTCGCCACAGGCTTGATGGTGACCTGTTTGGGGGTCAGCTCGGCGGGGGCCACCGCGTTGGTAACGACCGCCGACTGCAGAGGCGCCCTGGGCGGGGAGGAAAGGACGGCGGCCGAGGCCGGAGACGACAGCAGCGACGTCACGGACGCCACCATGGGCCCCGTCTGCTCAGAAGGCTTTTTTCCGGCATCGAGATCGACTTCAGGCAACACCCTCGTCACTGTTCTCTTGATTTCCCCAGAAGACGTCTTAATGGTTTTTATGCGGACTTTTGGAATTGCTGGTGTTGACCCTGCAGGAGAGGATGGCGATCCCTTGCTACTGTTCTCACTGGAAATGCTCCTGGGACTATCCGGCTGCTTGAGGGATGCTTTTTTTGTCCCATCGATGAGACTCTGGGATTCCGGAGACTTTTCAATGGCTCTAGGGCTATCGTTTACTTCTTTTGGTAACGGAGAGGACTCCCGGGAGTTGGTCACTGGTTCTTTAGAGGAGTCGGAAGCGGCCTTTTTAGCACTAAGAGCCGCGATTGCAGCGATGCAGGAAGAAAGCTTGGAGGATGGCTTGGTCCTCGAGGGCACCACACCGCCGAGGGAGGCGTCACTCTTCTCCGAGGTCAGCTTCCCCTCGTGGACCCTGTTTTCAAGCACCTTTTCAGAGTTTTCCTTCAGTTTATCCTCCATTTTTCTGACTTTGAAAGGTTCATAAACACTCAGATTTATAGAATTTGCTTCCGTTTCTCTCTTAACAACTTTGTTTTTATCTAGGTTGCCTGACGTCGAGATGCCAGTCTTGCTTAAGCCTTCTCCCCCGAGCGCCTTCAGTTTCTCATAGTCCTGCTGGGGAACCGACCCTGTCAACACGTTCGATCTGAAACCGGAGCGCATGTCCTCTTTGTCCGGGGGGTCGTCCACCTCTATCTTCTCATCGTCGTCAAACTCTTCAGCACTGGAGATGGGGCTGAATTGGCTGAAAGCGGAGTCTTTTAAAGTCACCTCTGAGGTAGGCACGTCTCCTTTCAAGGACTTCGATCCATCTTTACCGTAAGTGTCAAGAGAGGACGCCGAGAGAAACCCGTTGTGCAGGCCGTTGCCGGTGGGATTGTGGCCGTCCTTCTCCGCGCCCTCGGAGGAGTCGATGTTGCGAACGTTCTTCACGATAACACTGACGCCGACGTCGGAGGAGGACGGCGTGTGGGAGTCGTCATCCACGTGGGCGTTCTGCTTGATGTGGCTTTCCTGGTCGTCGTGTCCAGACTCAATAGCTGCTTTGGGATCGACCATATCTGGGATGTCAAATGCTGCCAGGAGGTCATCAAAGTCTGGGGTCTTCATATCCCCCATGGTCATGAATTTGATCAGATGTTCTGTCAAACGAACAGAAAATAATTCCATCAGCAATGAACATGCAGATAAACATCCCTATGGGACTCACACGAACACTGATGATTACCACGAAAGAGCGAGTTGCCAACTGCACTTATTATAATGTCGGGACACTGAGCCAAAGTGAACAAGCATCCGGAAAACAGGTATAAAGCCCTGATGATTACAGCTTTGAAGTAATTCCTCCAAAATGCCGTGCAGCACTGCCAGCGTGGAGCCTCTCTAACAAGCTGATCAAAACTATTCTAGCACGAAGAGCAGGTTCTGGTGTTAACGACTAGAAAATGTTATTTATCATTGGATTCATCTCACCATTTTCACAAAAAGCTACTTCCAAACATATTCTGATCTTGACAGCATTTAACTCTACTGGCAAAATTATTGCTCACACAGTCACCGTCAGATTTGGGATATCACATTAAAAGCAATATATTACAGGCAAAAAACCAATTACAGATTTCAATTCATCCACAGAAGTGAGCATCCCAACCCAGCACAGGCCGTCTACTGCTAATAAAGTTCCATCTGAGATCTTCAAAAATCCCCCAGGAGCTCAATCCATCAATTTTTACTTAATCTTAATTCCCTCCATTATGTTAGGGGAAAAAAACACTCTCCAGGCAGAAAAGTGTAGTGTCCCTTCCATCTCCCTCCCAAGTCCAGTGGTTTCGCTGGTTAAGGGAACACACAGCTGTTTCCTAATCACTACTCAGCCAACACAGTCTTGCAAATGGCTGTGGCAGCTGAGAAAGGCCTTCCATGAAATTACTCCCAGCACGTGACAACATGGACCCAAGGACGTGACAGAGCCCGGGGGAGGAAGGCCCTCTCTTTGGCAGCCAGCCTAGATGAGGGTGGACAACAGTCTATGAAGAAGTGCTTGCATTAATGTGCACGAAGCCCTGGATGGTAGGAGGATGGAGAGTTTTAGGAAAATGAACAGTCACAGCCGTTACTAAAGATGAAGGATATATAAATACACAGACTGCTTGGGGTCTTTACAAGGGACCCCTCCACTGTAGGGGAGCGCTTCCTCCTCCCTGAACCCCCAGAGTACTCCATCTTATGATTCGATTATGCTCTGTATGTATTACAGTGTGTGTGTACTTGTCTCTTCTTACCTACTGGCCTGGTCAGCTGCCTGAAGACAGGCAATGTCTCACTTGCCTTTGCACCATAAATGCCAAATAACCAACAGGACACAAGTCAGGGACCAGAACACAGGACTTACAATAAGAACAGGCCTTGACCCCGCTCTGCCGACAACTAACTGCCTCTGAGACCCTCAGGAAGTAAGGGGATCTCTCCGGGCCTGTTCCTTCCTTCTGCTGTGGAGGCCAGCAGCCAGGAAGAGAAGGAAAGAAGGAAAGGGAAGAGGGAGAATGAAAAACTGGAAAGGGAAGGAGAGGGAGAGAAAGAAAGCAAAGGAGAAGAAGGGAAGAAGAGAGGGGAATCAAGCAACAATCAGTGTCGGAAGAAACGAGGATCACAGCTGATGTTAGGCAACTTTCAATGGAAGAATCGGCCTAAGTGATTTGTAGACACCTAGACTCTTTCCTCGTCAATATTTACTACATCATTCCTCCTTTAAATCTGCTTTAAATCACTGAGAAGTTGTCTTTCACGTTTTACAAAAGTATTTAATGATTTTTTTCTTGTACAATCTGTAAAACATCATGCATTCCTAATAAAAATAACTATATGAGGATCACAGTAGGATTTCTACTCAGGCAACAATAAACATACCCGTGAAAGTTCACATTAACCATAAATCCATCATCAGCTGCTAAGACACCCTCAGCATATTCACCCACTCTGGGACTCATCCAAACACTTCAAAGAATTTCGTTGGGAAAAACTACTGTTGAAGATGAAACAAACACTTACAGCTCAATAGGAGCTGAAGAATAAATCACTTTCCAGGGCTTCCCTGGTGGCACAGTGGTTAAGAATCTGCCTGCCAATGCAGGGGACACGGGTTCGAGCCCTGGTCCGGGAAGATCCCACATGCCACGGAGCAACTAAGCCCGTGTGCCACAACTACTGAGCCTGCGCTCTAGAGCCTGCGAGCCACAACTATTGAGCCCACGTGCCACTGCCACTGAAGCCCGCGTGCCTAGAGCCCGTGCTCCACAACGAGAGAAGCCACCACGATGAGAAGCCCGCACACCGCAACGAAGAGTAGCCTCTGCTCCCCAAAACTAGAGAAAGCCCGCGTGCAACAACGAAGACGCAAAGCAGCCAAAAATAAATTAATTTTTTTTAAAGTGCATTAATAAAAAGAGATAAAGCAACAGAAAAAAATCATAAAAAAAAGAATAAATCACTTTCCATGCACTTATGTCTCAGAAGTCACATGTACTTTTCTCTAGATGGTTTGCTTAGCCTAGAGAGAACACTCTGGGCCACTTTTCTCCCAGATGGGTGCCTGCAGGACCAGACAGGGAATAATGTACCCCCGGCATCAAAGTACAACACTTCTAAGCATATAATGACAGGAAAACATCTATATGAAGTCAAATCTAGCAAGAAAGTTTGATATTATTTTTTTTTAAATGAAGCTGAACTGTAAAATGTAGGCAATGAAAAATCCATCTGTCAGACAATATATCCACTTAAGAGTCCACCCACTTAGGAATAATCCCTGAATGTCACCAGTTTTTTTTTTTTTTTTAATTTATTTTATTTATTTATTTATTTATTTATTTTTGGTTGCGTTGGGTCTTCGTTTCTGAGCACGGGCTTTCTCTAGTTACGGCGAGCGGGGGCTACTCTTTGTTGCAGTGCGTGGGCTTCTCATTGCGGTGGCTTCTCTTGTTGCGGAGCACGGGCTCTAGGCGCGCGGGCTTCAGCAGCTGTGGCACGCGGGCTTAGTTGCTCCATGGCATGTGAGATCTTCCCGGAGCAGGGATCGAACCTGTGTCCCCTGCATTGGCAGGCGGATTCTTAACCACTGCGCCACCAGGGAAGTCCCTCACCAGTTTTATTTTTAAGCATCATACTGCCTTTATAAATTGAATACTCACAATAAAACCACCATTAGCAAAGCATCCCTGTGATCTATCTTTACCAGCCATGATGATCCAAGTCTGTAGATCACTTTTTAGAGAATTCAAAACATAGACTCATGAACCACCCCCAAAACCCCACTGGAGTCGAATGGGCCTGAAAGGTGGTTTTTTAATGCCACCACTTATCCAAAGCTGGGATCCAGGCTCTGGAGGTCCCCAGTGGTGGCGAGGCTCTGCCTAAATCCCCCAACCCTTTCTTTACAGCTACATGGGATTTATGTCCTTTGCCCTCTTCTTATGATTTTGGTGAGCAAAAGACGTCATTCAGTTTCACACCATTCATCCTAGAGGGCAGTCAGTTCAGGAACAAAAAGAATGTAACAGAAAATTCAAATACTCAGTGGGTGGTAGGCCCAGAACACGCAACCACAAGAAACGATAAAAGGGTCACCACGTGAAACACAACTTGCTAAGCGACTGGCAGTTCACATTGGCAGTGCAGCTGGCAGGCATTCTGATGAATACTTGGAAGATTAATACATGATTTGTACTATCTCCCTCCTGTTCACACACAACAGGGACCTGCCTGGTTTATGGACACACAGGTGCTCACATATGGCGGCGGCAGCAGCAGCATTAAATCTTTTTTTTTTTTTTTTTTAAATATTTTTCTACTATATTTTTTTTTCTTTTTTTTAAATTTTATAGCTACTTTATTTATTTATTTATTTATTTTTGGCTGTGTTGGGTCTTCGGTTCGTGCGAGGGCTTTCTCTAGTTGCGGCAAGTGGGGGCCACTCTTCATCGCGGTGCGGGGACCGCTCTTCATCGCGGTGCGCGGGCCTTTCACTATCGCGGCCCCTCCCGTTGCGGGGCACAGGCTCCAGACGCGCAGGCTCAGTAGTTGTGGCTCACGGGCCCAGGTGCTCCATGGCATGTGGGATCTTCCCAGACCAGGGCTCGAACCCGTGTCCCCTGCATTAGCAGGCAGATTCTCAACCACTGCGCCACCAGGGAAGCCCAGCATTAAATCTTATAGTCAGTGGTAGGATGTCGCCCACCACACTGCCGGTATCTTTTCCTATCTGCACAACTAAAGCAGAGTGAAGGCTTAGAAAACCCCAGAGAGGAGCCTCCACGTCTGCAAACCCCCCAAGGGGTCCAGAAGACATTCCTGATGCAGGAACAACTTTCTCTGTGGACGTGTAGCCCTACCTGCTCCCACCCCTCATTCCTCTAAATGCCTAAGATGTATATACTTTCTCTTTAGGGAAGAAGATAAACCCAGATGAACTCTTTGGGGTGAAGTACTGGGACACTGTGGAGAGGTAAGAGTGAATTAGCAGCGGTTTAAAAACATATGAGTCGGGCTTCCCTGGTGGCGCAGTGGTTGGGAGTCTGCCTGCCAATGCAGGGGACACAGGTTCGTGCCCTGCTCTGGGAAGACCCACATGCCGTGGAACAACTGGGCCCGTGAGCCACAACTACTGAGCCTGCGCGTCTGGAGCCTGTGCTCTGCAACAAGAGAGGCCGCGATGGTGAGAGGCCCACGCACTGTGATGAAGAGTGGCCCCCGCTTGCCGCAACTAGAGAAAGCCCTCGCACAGAAACGAAGACCCAACACAGCCATAAATAAATAAAAATAAATTAAAAAAACCCAAAAAACATATGAGTCAGCTCTCCTAGTTCACCTGAATCCTGACTATAAGGTGAAAATGCACAGCGGGCATAACAGCGGCCAAGTGCAGCGGCCGCTGAAAGCACATCGCATTGTCTGAAACCCAAGACCATAGTGGCGGTGAGTTCACCTCTCCCGGGTTGTATAATCAATGTCATAAACACCGCTGTCTGTAACTTCACACTTCTTTTTTGGTTTATAGAAGTGTTTTTCATGCCCACAATCACACCGTCCTATTACCCTCACCCTTCCCACATTCTGGAAGGCGATAGCGAATTTACCACTTGGGGGGAAAAAATGCTTAACTCCTGCTTCATTTCTCTGTTCTATCAAATACAGATAGAAATGTTTATGTTTGAAAGTTTTCTTTACTGTTTTTCTCCCCAATTCCTAAGTACTGTTTTAAAAATAGATTCTTCTGCTTAAAAACATTACAAAGATAAATCTCAGTCTTCTGGTTTAAAAGATAAGATAAAAAGATCTCATTTTAGCTTCCCTTTCCCTCAACAGCTTGACTTTCAAACAGAATTAGTTTTAGTTATTGCAACAATGTCTTTCATCTCATTTAAACCCTGTAAAATACAGCTTCCTTCAAAGGCACTAACAGTCTTTTAATTTAAAACTAAACCCCCTATAAATAACGTATAATTCACTAACAGCATTTGTGCTTAATGTATAAAAGTCCTTTCACCTTGAAAATGTCTGGGGGGGAAAATGCTAGGCCTGTTTATAAAAAAAGAAAATCAGGGACTTCCCTGGTGGTCCAGTGGTTAAGACTCCACGCTCCCAATGCAGGGGGCCTGGGTTCGATCCCTGGTCAGGGAACTAGATCCCACATGCCACAACTAAGACCTGGTGCAGCCAAATAAATAAATAAATAAATATTTTTTTAAAAAAAAGAAAAGAAAGAAAATCAAAGAGCTGAAGTCTGTCACATGGTCACTCTATTCCCTCCTATGACACAGACAAAACACTTCCTTTCCTACCAAAGTCTCTTAAAATTATAGTAAGCTATTTCATCTTTGCTGGTAAAAGTCAAAAGTTATCAAATCAGAAGAAAAACTTAAGAAAAACCCATTCACCCCTTAATCATACTTCTTTGCAATAAAAAACTGTTCTTCGTGGAGCCACTTGTCAATTTCCAACGAGAGGATGATGGCATAGGAGCTCCCAGTCATAGTGTAACCGCTGAACCCAACTGCAAATAACCCCCAGATACACGCCTGCAAAATGAATATGCAAAGGTCAATGTGACCGGTGACAACACATCGGCTTCCCCGTGTAAATGGAGAAACTAACATTTTCTTTAATGAAAATCAATAAACGCTAAGTCATAATAATCCTGAAGAAAAACAAATCAAAGTCTATAGATCGCCTCAACAGCATTATACAAACTTTTCAAAGAACAACTATGATAATCCAAGGTCTGTTATCCTTTTGGGGGACTATATTTGTCACTGTTTTCTGGCACTTATCTGGCCACTGAAGCCCTTTTCGAAGAAGTTAATTCAACAGATTAATGAATCTAACTCACATTTCTAACCTTCTTTTCTTCAAATATGCAATGTTCTTATAATGTGTGTTTACATTATGCAATGCTTCACATTTAGTTTGTTCCTCATAGAAAATGACTTAGCACCCTCAGGTTTCACGTCTTCAAAGAAATAAGCAGGGGGTTGGCTTCTCCCGGCCTCTACCTCCCAATCCCTGCCTTTCCCCTCATACTAGTACACACACACCCTTGGCTCTTCCTTCTTCACCAATCCCTTTTCACCGTTAGCATTTTCAACGCTCTCCATCATGACATCTCTTCAACCACAAAAGAGAAAAAGACATCACATCTCTTTTTCCCCAACTGACCATTTCCTTCTCCCTCACTTCAATCTGAATTGCTTATCAGGGAAAAATATTTTCTCACTGCAATTCCATCCCGAACAGCAGGTTCAGTTACACAAATCTGCTTCATGCTTCTTTGCTCGCTCTTCCTAAACCAGCTGGGAACAGATGTCAGTTTTGTGGAGTTTAAAACAAAAAACAAAAACAAAACAAAACAGAACACCTGATCGGCTACGTCTCTGCCTCAGTGCTTCTCTCTAGGAAAGGGTGGGGGACGGACAAGGAGACTGGGCCCCAAACACTGGCAGACACTTAGGTCTCAAACAAAAATAAGCTACGTTTGTATAGCTTTGAGGGAAAAAATAAGCAATAATAAATGGAGCTATGGAATCTCTTAAATACATGCCAACTGAAGGCCCCATACAAGTGCCAAAATGCCAAAGAGAAGTGTTTACTTCATCTCCATCCTCCACACTAATCAGGCCCTGGGTGGATCTGGACGGTAAGCCAGGGCCCCGTGTAGGTCTGAGGCTCCGCTCCAGCCACTGGGAAGAAGTGTGACCCAGGACCACAGAGCGCCCAGCCCCTCTCACCTTCCAGCAATGGCGGGCGCTCCCCCCGCTCCCTGCACACCGCCTGCTGAGGCCAGAAGAACTTCACTTTCTAAACAGCCTCCACCAGGTTAGCTGCCCATGTGTAAGAAGACAGTCTGTACATAAGGTGAAAAAAAAAAGAATATGCGTTTTAATTCTGTATGAGTTAATAAGAAATTAGCTAATGCAGCTGCTATCATCCAGAATAGGTATCTTCTTGTTTCACTGAACCCTGAAGGTATCAATACTGACATACAGATACTCTGGCCAAGGCCATGCTTTCTTCTTCAGTTAATACCTAATATTCCTGATTTGAAAAACCACCGATGTGACAGTTCAAACTGCTTCTGGAAATATAAACACAGAGTCACTTAATCAGGGCACAACCTTGGGAAAGACAAGAACATATCCAGCCCCTGCCCTTCCCTGTGGTTATCCTTCACTTTTCCCTCAAGGCTATACCTACGAGCGCCTCCCCTTCCCTCCTCCACCCCCGCTTCCTCCCAAAGGAATAGAAGCAAATGGTCCCTACAAAGCTCAGCCTTTTCCAGAAGCTCGACTCGCAGTTCTTGGCCTACTCCTTGCATCACTCCCCCCAACTCCAAGCACTCACAGGTCAAATGAAAGCTCTGCAGTAAAAAGCTCCTTTGCGTTTTCCACATGGTTCTGCAGCTGCCCAGGGTTCCTCTAGAGAGGACTGCAGCCAATCCCTGCTCCTCGTGCCCCAGAGCACCCTCTGTGTCACTCTGCCCCACCACCCTCTCTTTTCCTTCTCATTAACTCCCACCCTGCCAGGGGACAGAGGCTGTTTCTAACCTTCCCCTGGTACCTACTCCACACCTTCTTCTTTCCACAGTCAGCTTCAGAGACAACAGGCAGGACCCCTCCCCACGGTCCGCCTGCCTTCAGACCCTGCCTGATCCCGCACAGCTGGCCTTTCCAAGCTGGTCCTCATCGGGAGGTTGCTGCCCTACTCCAGGGCTTTTGGCCGCTCCTATTACCTCTACCTACTGGCTAGAGAGACGTCCCTCAGCCTCAACCTGGCGACCCTACCCTTGTGCTCTGTCCATGGGCACACTGCCTTCACAGTTAAGTTCTCAGTCGTTGGGCAGATCCTACACCGCCCAGCTCCTTCCCCACCCCTTTGCTACCCACTCGCCTGAAACCACGGTTAAAATCCAGGCTGTAGGAGGAAACGTGGAGGTGACAGAACTGTTCTATATCACAACTGTGGGGCTGGATACACATGTCTATGTCTTTGTCAAAACCCAGAGAGTTTTACTGTGTGTAAACAAAAAATAAAAGCAATCAGGAATGAGGAGAGGCCCAAAATAAGAGACCAAGTGTAACAAAGAACTAACTATATCATAAGCAAATGACATAACACCCATGCTGAAGAGGGTAGGGAGGAAAAGAACCCATCCAAGTAACTTTGGAAAACAAAATCTTGACTGTACACTGTAAGGCTACAGAGAAAGGGAACCGGACACAAATAGTGCCCTCCACTTAGTTGAAAACTGCTGAAATTTGAGTAAAGTCTATAGTCTAGTTAGCATTATACCAATGATAATTTTTTAGTTTTGATTAATATGTTATAATTATACAAGGTGGCTAGGGAAAACTGGGTAAAGGGTACCTGGAAATTCTTTGTATTATTTTTGCAATTTTTCTAGAAGCTAAAATTATTCCAAAATAAAAAGTTAAATGAAAATGCATGCATTCATTTAACAGTGTATAGCTACTAAATGAAATAAAGCAAGTGCCTCATAGCTAGAAAACACTCCAAAAACGGTCCATTCCCGTTCTTTGTTGCCTTGTGCTGGTCCTTGTTGCCTGTGTCCTTTCTTACTGCCACTGCCTTTCAGCAGAATTTCATTTTCCAGCCATCTCGGCCTCTCATGGACCCTGCAGGCACTGCTAGGGGCCCCTCAGGTTTCCCCTGACTCCCTGGCTCTTCCCCTCCTGGGTCCCTTCAGACTCTGTCATCTACCTTTGTCCAAAGGCAACCTTGGCCACCCCTGTGGTCACAACAATCCCATATATTCACAGAACTCACACATTTCTACCTACAGCCCTAATTCTGCCTTCAGAGCCACCTTTCCAATTGCCAGCTTTATATGCCACTTGACTTTCCCAACAGGAGGTCAAACTTACACTAAAGCCCTCCTTCGTTTTCCCTCCCAAACTTTCCCCACTCCAAGTCCTATCCATGTTTTCCATGACACTCACCTCCACTAGGAAAACATTAAAAACCCTTCACGGGCTTCCCTGGTGGCGCAGTGGTTGAGAATCTGCCTGCCAGTGCAGGGGACACGGGTTCGAGCCCTGGTCTGGGAAGATCCCACATGCCGCGGAGCGACTAGGCCCGTGAGCCACAATTGCTGAGCCTGCGCGTCTGGAGCCTGTGCTCCGCAACAAGAGAGTCTGCGATAATGAGAGGCCCACGCACCGCGATGAAGAGTGGCCCCCGCTCGCCACAACTAGAGAAAGCCCTCGCACACAAACGAAGACCCAACACAGCTAAAAATAAATAAATAAATTTATAAAAAACAAAACAAAACAAAAAAACCTTCACATGCTGCACTTCACACACTGCAAAACACAGACACCAGTTTTGAAGGACCTTACTAGGCTTTTCACAAATGCAGCACTGAAATACATATAGTAAATGCTGAATTTTTCTACATTGAACAGATTTCTTTCTGCAGGACAGCCTCTATTATGCTAACAAATATTATAAGTGTCCAAAAAGAGGGATGCTATAGTTCCCAAATTGTGATCTAACCACAGGTCATTTTTTCTGATCTGTGAACACAAATGCCAGAATGATTTCCCAGATGGCTGCACCAATTCTGTTGCTGCCACCATGCATTAGAGTTACTTTAAGCCACCCTGCCCCCCAACTTTATAAATATTTATGAGACAAAAAGATGACTTCTTATACAATTTCTACATTACTAGAAAGTTTAAACTTTTCCTAATATGGTTTGCTTACCAGTTGTCAAAGAAATATTTGTTCTGTGAGTGATGAATGAATGCATGGAGGGAGATGATGAATTTCCTATTTACTTCTCTCTGCAGCTCCACGAAATCACTTACTGACCTACGTTCTTGTCACTTAACTAACAAGCAAGAGCATACAAAAACCCATCCATACGGTTCCCAAAAATAAACTAGTTTCTATGGACAATCCCTGGTGAAGAGAATGAGCTTTAATGACAGTGGGCGTGAGGCCCAATGTCCCTCCCAGCACTAACATTCCCTGTGCTCTCTGGCTTCTGTGTGTCGGAAAGTCTTCCACCTAAAAATGGAGATAACAGCATACACCCAACCCCAGGGCTGTGCTATTTAGACATCTAGAAGGAACTTTGTCATGATCAAATACACTACACAAAAAGCACAGAAAGCATAACATTTCAAACACGGAGGGCAGGTGGTCAGAGATTTTCAAGGAATGTTCCTACTCTTTTCATCCCACAACCAGACCAGAGACCTGCAACCACAGCCAGGAGATCTGTGTGGCTGACAGGTTCCTCGTCAGTGTCTGCATCTGAGCAAGAGGAGAAAGGAGCCTAAGTGGGCAGCACTCTCAGCAGGGGGGCTGCTACCAAGGGGCTAGGGGTCAAAGGTCAGGGGCTCACCTTGTCCATCACAGAACCCACAGGCCGAGGCGTGAGCCTCAGTCGGGATCAGAATTAGAGGCTGAGGTGCAAATGACCCAGCGGGTCAGAACCAGGGAGGGGGACAAAGAGATGCTCAGACCAGAGGCGCGGGGCACCGCCCTCACCTGAGCTCCGCAGTGCCCAAATGACAGCAAGACTGTGGACTAGCTCTCCACGGTGGGCAAAGCTTCCCACAAGCAGCAGCAGCAAGCTTGGCAGTCACAGCTGAAAGGATTCTGGCTGCTCGGTGCCCTGCAGAAGACGCACTGTCCTCCACAGATGCATGGAAGATCGGGGGTGAGACCTACCTTCTCCAAATCCTCAGGACCCTCACGAGTAAGTTTTCCCCACAGGAGATCCAAGAATCTTATCAAGCTCTAAGTTTTGAGTCTCAGTTAGTAAAATAAAATAAAATAAAAAACTGATTAATAATTAATGTGAGGGCTTCCCTGGTGGCGCAGTGGTTGAGAATCTGCCTGCCAATGCAGGGGACATGGGTTCGAGCCCTGGTCTGGGAAGATCCCACGTGCCGCGGAGCAACTAGACCCGTGAGCCACAACTGCTGAGCCTGCGCATCTGGAGCCTGTGCTCCGCAACAAGAGAGGCCACGATAGTGAGAGGCCCGTGCACCGCGATGAAGAGTGGCCCCCGCTCGCCGCAACTAGAGGAAGCCCTCGCACAGAAACGAAGACCCAACACAGCCATAAATAAATAAATAAATAAATTTTAAAAATAATAATAATAATAATAATTAATGTGATGTGGGGAACAGAAAAGAAAATGTGTGTCTCTGTTTTGAGACAAAGAGTAAAGAAGAGCATTCACTGCAGCTTACAGTCTCCCTAACACTTAATAGCAAGACATGTGCTTAGACAGGTTCTCAGGCAGGGTTTCCCAGGAAGCACAAATACAGAGAAGAAATTACATCCGGAAGATGTGAATTTTATATCGTTCCAGTTGCCTACACTTTAATTAATCTCCTTCATTTAACTATACTGCTACCCTTGGCATTCTCTACCATCTAAGCTGCACCTTAAATTGGGGAATGATAAATGCAAACCTCTAGCTCCCAGGTCCATTTTATTTCAGCTGCTTATTTTGCCTTGATATAACCAAATGCTCAAATTTTAATTTTAATAGGTTTTTAACTATCTCCCTAAGGTTCATGAATCTGTAAAATTCTTGTAAATACTGTAAAAAAAAGACAAATCACAGACCAAAAATATCACCCACCCAAATTCAATCTAAATTTGTAGCCAGATTCCTGTGTAGTGTTGATACTAGAACACAAAACACATTTTTAAAATAAATATATAAAAGCAGCTTGATTGCCCATCCAAGGAATAATTTTGTATTGATCTAGGCTAAAATTCTGACAGCTATAAAAATCAGATCTGGGGACTTCCCTGGTGGTGCAGTGATTAAGAATCTGCCTGCCAATGCAGGGGACACGGGTTCGAGCCCTGGTCTGGAAAGATCCCACATGCAGCAGAGCAACTAAGCCCGTGCGCCACAGCTACTAAGCCTGCGCTCTAGAGCCCGTGAGCCACAACTACTGAGCCCACGTGCCGCAACTACTGAAGCCTGCGCGCCTAGAGCCCATGCTCCGCGATGAGAGAAGCCACTGCAATGAGAAGCCCACGCACCGCAACGAAGAGTAGTCCCTGCTCGCCGCAACTAGAGAAAGCCCGCATGCAGCAACGAAGACCCAACGCAGCCAAAAATTTTTTAATTGATTAATTAATTAATTAATTTTAAAAAACCAGATCTGGGCAACCATATGAAAAGACTTGATAGGAAAATGAAGAAATGAGTCATATGAGGTGAACCCAGCACTGGGGCAGATGTCTGGCAAAGACCAAAAGTGAGGACAGCCAGCACCGAGACCTGGGTTTCTAACACTGCTCTCCACTAGAAAAAGAGACCAGCGCTCCTTGAAGAAATGGCCAATTCCAGCACTGGGCAGGAAATGCACAAAATGAGCCTGGAGCATTCTGTAGTGCCAGAAATTAAGGAAGTGCTCCAAAACAAGACAAAAAGAAAAGAAACAAACTGCATTGAGAGGAGCATGTCAGAGGGACACAGAGGTGAACAGAAAGAGCTCCCAACGGCTCAAGCTGGTACAATTTGAGCAACAAATAAAGCAATACTGGGTTATAACCTGAAATATAAAATAAACATCCATGAGTCCATACTGATACAAATGATTGAAATGATTGAATAAGTGGGGAAAGGCAAACAAATCTCCTGTGCAGAACTCCAAATAATTTATGTAGATGCCCTACCCTTATGGAGGTGAAGAAAAATCCCACTCCTTAAATGACTCTCCTCCAAAGACGACAGTACGGAAAGGGGAGAGAAAAGAGTAACTCCACAGTGGAAAAGCCTCACCAACACTATCTGAGCCAGGTGACCAAGGTCAGCATCAACAGTGATAAGTCATATGGATAGTACGTCCCCTTGATGTGACAGAAGAGCGGGTTATCCCAGAAACACATTACACCCCAGCCTAACCACAGGGAAAACACCAGACAAATCCCAATTGAGGGACATTCTACAAAATTACCTGACCAGTCCTGCTCAAAACTATCAAGGTCATAAAAAACAAGGGAAGTCTGAGGAACTGTCACAGCAAGAGGAGTCTAAGGCGACATGGTGACTAAATGCAACGTGATCTCCTGGATGGGATCCTGGGACAGAAAAAGGACACTGGGTAAAAACTGAGGAAATCTAAATAAAGCATGGACTTAAGTTTTTTTAAAAAAAGTAAGACAGAGATAATGAATAGTTAAGAGAGTGGGGGAGTATTAAAATGCAAAGAGGGGAGCTAGGATGAGCAGAAGTTGGTACTTCTATCCTTTTACTCCCAAAGAACGTTGGTGAATGGCATTATAAACAAGAAGTAATTCCTAAAATGTTTAAATAACAGCTCTGCATATGTGGAGATTAATTTTTCATTTTATCCTCTTACCAATAAGCTGCCTCAAGGTCAGCCACTGAGTAATCAAAACAGCTTAGCAACTTTTAAACCTAAGTTTATTAGAAATAGAATTTCTAAAAGTTTGCATTCTCCATGCTTTCTTGCACACAAAATGATGGAGATGATCGTTTGCTACTACAGGCAGCCCCAGTCTGTGGCCAGTGACGATAAACGATTTATTTGGTTTCTCTTTATGCCCAAGGTGGGCAACTGGACTACTGAATCACTGACAGTTAGCCGTATAAAACAACAGCCTATATGGGGACTTCCCTGGAGGTCCAGTGGTTAGGACTTCGGGCTTCCACTGCAGTGGACACAGGTTCGATCCCTGGTTGGGGAACTAAGACCCTGCAGGCCGTGTGGCGCAGCCAAAAAAAAAAAACAGCCTGAAAAATAAGTCCCTCCTAGCAATTTGGTTATACAGGTCACATGGAAAGAAATGAATCATTTACCCCTCTTGTCATCCTTCAGGTGTCTTCTAACAAGGCCAGCCTTTCCTTTTTTACAATAACAGCATAACTGGGTTTTGCCATTCCAAAAGTTAACAGCTAAAATGGGAACTACTGTTTCCCTTTAAATAAATTATATGCAGTATAAGTTCCCAACCAAATATTAAATCCACACATATCACAAAGCCAATGTAATTAATGGCCCACATACAGGAAAGCAAAGCAAAGTACACATTTCGCTTTTTAAAACTGTGATAAAATACACATATCATAAAATTTACCATCTCAAATATATACATGTAATTTTCATATGAAATTTTTCTCTCCCACCAAGTCCTGCATCTCTTCCTTGGCAATGTTACATCCATGCCGATCATAACCCCTGTCACTCCTCTCACTTTGGACCATCCCATCTTACACCCAGAAAGACACAACACCCTGCTCGTTCTCCATGCTCTCATTCAGAATTGCCAGATTCATCTTTCTAAAACTACACTTTAATCCTATCTATCACTCCCTTCTATTAAAAATCCTTGAATCACCTTCCAAATTAAGTCCAAATTTCTTGGCCTGACACCAAAGACCCTATTCAATCAGAGCCCCAACCACTCTTCTCCTTGGGGCGGTGGGGGGGCGGGCCGGGAACGACACACTTTTCCTCCTAGGGCCATGCTATTTCTTAACCTAGAATCTCACACACACACACACACACACACCCCTCCATTAGCCAAGGATGAAGAACCCATTCCTCAGGTTTTTCTGAAGAAAGAGCCTCAATTTCCTCATCTTTAAAATGAGAACTAATAATAACTGCCATATCATAAGACTGTTGTATTTAAGAAAACAATATGTATGAAAAGAACCAAACACATTGGCACTAGAATGCTATTTTCTTCCTCTTTGTCTGTTTGCTAGAATAATAAAACAAACTAGAGGGAAAAAAGGAAAAATGAAGAAATGTTCTTGAGACAAGAAAGTGAAGTAGTTTTGAGGTGATGATGGTCTGAATGGAGAAAAAGGAGGAGGAGGAACATTCTTGGGTACTTTACAGAACGATGGCCCTGGCTCTTTATTACGTCTCATTTCACTCCAAAACGCTGGCCCCTTTCCTAGTGTAGATGAGCCTCCAAGGCCTGCTCTAGGGATCAGCCACTGGTGGGTCACCGGGAGTCCATACATCGAAACGAATACAGTTTCCTCTTAAAGGGCAGCAAAATTTCAACTCACCAAGCAAAATACCTCACTATGTCTCTGACTGCCCTATAACTCTCTCTCTTAATTCCGAAGCTCTGTCCTCCCAGTCGAGGATAACCAAGGACTAGCTGCGGTCTCACCCGCTCCCTGCCTAACCCTGGTCCAACCCACGCCTCCGGACCAGGTTCACACGCTGACTGATAGGTCACCGGAGCCCAGCTCAGACCAGGCCCGCCCCAGAGGGATGAACGCCACGCTGGGAGTCCAGCATCGTGCCCCCAGCCAGGAGCCCCCATCCTAGCGAAGCAGTGTCCAAGTCCTAAACCAACACCCACAAGGCACTACACCAACAAAAGCTAGAGAAAAACAGGAATGCAGACTGGGCTTGGAGAAAAACCAAAGCAATAGTGGGCTAAGTGCCCCCCGTGTTGTAGAAGCATCTACCTCGTAGCCACCTCGTTCTCTGGAAAGATGAGTTCCCGTTCTTCAGGGAGAGAGGAAGGGAGGCAGTCTTGGAGGTGGGAAAGGAGAGGACCACAGCCTGGCAGGCTGGGAACGCAGTGGGTGAGGTACAGAACCTTCAGAGGAATCCTGGAGTCCAGAAGAGATGGGGGCAAGGCTCCCTGGCAGCTGCCCCAAGGACAGGTTAGTATCCACTGCCAATCCCAAAGGCCATGAGAACCTGTGACCTTGTACTCATCACCATTTATAACAGGTGATGTTGTCTGTCTGTTTGTCTTCTCTACCTCACTGGCTCAGTCAGAGCTCAAAGTCTGTTTTCTAAAACTGCCCAAGAGCAGGTGTTGACTGACTAGTGAATGCATGGGAGTGAGAGCTGTCAAGTGACTGAAAGCAATACCCACTTTCACAAGCTCAGAGCCTCCACCTCCTCAACCTAGAAGGTACTTGGGGGCCTGGATTCAGAGGCTGACCTGCCAGCTCCAAGTCACCTACCCCATACAACCACTATTCAGACACTTGAAAACTCCAGAAGCCAAGAGAACATGAAGGCCACTCGTCTGGGCTTGGCCATTCCCAGCTCTGAAAGATCAGAGGTTCCCGGTCAAGCAAGGGCATTAAACAAGGGAATATAAAAGGCGGGGGAAAAGAGAGAGAATAGAAGGAAAATTCCCACGTCTGTCAAAGGGTACTTTAGTCAATCCTCAGAATGCAGAAGTAGAGAAATGGGCAGAATGCTTTTACATGTTAATATTTTATACATGGCAAGAACTTCCCACGAAAGAAAGTTGACTGAATTCATGAGTTTCTTTCCCTTCCCTCCTGAAATCCTACAAAGATGACATTAAAAGTATTTTTAAAAAGATAAAAATAGCATATACAGACAGAAAGTAGATATGTGGTTGCTTAGGGCTGGAGAGTTGGGAGAACTAGGGAGTGACAACTAAAAAGCACTGTGGTTTTTTTTTTTTCTTACTCCATTTACTTATTTTACTTTATTATTATTTTACTTATTTTACTTTATTATTTTTTAAAATTGAGGGACCTCCCTGGTGGCGCAGTGGTTAAGAATCCGCCTGCCAATGCAAGGGACATGGGTTTGAGCCCTGGTCTAGGAAGATCCCACATGCCGCGGAGCAACAAAGCCCATGCGCCACAACGACAGAGCCCATGTGTCACAACTACTGAAGCCCGCACACCTAGAGCCCGTGCTCTGCAACAAGAGAAGCCACCACAATGAGAAGCCCGCACACCACAACAAAGAGTAGCCCCCGCTCACCACAACTAGAGAAAGCCTGCATGCAGCAACGAAGACCCAACACAGCCAAAAATAAATGAAAAAAAAAAAGTTTTTTTAATAACTAACTAACTAACTAAATAAAATTGAAGTATAGTTGATTTACAATGTAGTGCTAGTTTCTGGTGTACAGCAAAGTGATTCAGTTCTACATATATATCTACTCTTTTTCATATTCTTTTCCATTATAGGTTAAAGATATTGGATATAGTTTCCTGTGCTGTACAGTAGGACCTTGTTGTTTATCTCTTTTGTATACAGTAATTTGTATCTGCTAATCCCAAACTCCTAATTTATTCTTTCCCCACTCCCCTTCCCCTTTGGTAACCATAGGTTTGTTTTCTATGTCTGTTGAGTCTGTTTCTGTTTTGTAAATAAGTTTATCTGTATAATATTTTAGATTCCACATATAAGTGATATCATATGATATTTGTCTTTCTGTCTGACTTACTTCACTTAGTATGACAGTCTCTAGGGCCATCCATGTCGCTGCAAATGGCATTATTTCATTCTTCTTTATGGCTGAGTAATACTCCATTGTATACATATACTACATCTTCTTTATTCATCTGTCAATATTCACTTAGGTTGCTTCCATGTCTTCGTATTGTAAATAACGCTGCTTTGAACACTGGGGTGCATGTATCTTTTTGAATTAGTTTTCTCCAGATATACGCCCAGAAGTGGGATTCCTGGATCATACAGTAACTATATTTTTAGTTTTTTAAGAACCTCCATACTGTTTTCCATAGTGGCTGCACCAATTTACATTCCCACCAACAGACAGGGTTTCTTTTTGAGGTGATGGAAAGGTCCTATATCTGACTGTGGAGACGGTTACACAACTCTTGTGAAAAGACCAAAAACCACTGAACTGTACGGTACAAATGGGTGAATTGTATAGTATGTGAACTGTATCTCAATAAAGTTGTTACCAAAAATATACAGTATACACCCACAGGATAGGGCCACAAGAATGGAGCCAAAGCCAACGTAAGACACCAGTAAAGTTTTGGGAAAAGGAAGAGGACAGTGGTCGAGAAGTTATATCCCAAGGTCCTGCAGGAGGAGGCTGCAGACATAGAGGACAGTTAGTCCCAGGGACTTCAAAGAAGCTCAGGCCTTGGAAGCAGCAAAGGGGACACCAGATATGGAAGGAGTGGGGTGGGGCTGAAAACAGGGAGTAGATGAAGTCCGCATGTCCTTGTATGATGGGCACGCCCCTGTAAGAGCCCTTGGAGGATGCCCTGCCCCTCTGCCACCTGGCGTAGCTGGGGGAAGGGCAAGAGGAAAACTCTCTGGGTTAACCAAAGCCATGGAGGCTCAAGATTCAGAGCCCCCATGGTGAGGTAGGAGATGGAAAAGCCTAGCCTTCCCTTTCCTCCACCCCTAAGGCCACAAGCCAAGTTTATTGCCCAGGCAGAAGAATGGACCCTGAGAAACGAAAGCTCCAGGTGCTGATGTGTGGGACCCTTCAGTGGAGAGTCTGGCTCCCTGACTGATCGCAGAGAAGCCCAAGGACGGGTCTGGGCGGGCCCAGCTTCCAATGAGCTTGTCACAGTCTCGTCCTGAAAGATCACCAGAACTGTGGGAAAGCCTCCCACACAAGACAGACCAAAGTAAACAAACAAATAAAACAGCAAAATGAGGACAGAAATGCCTCAAAGAGTAGAGAAACATATGTACGTACGCAAACACTATCCTCAGAGGAAAAAAGCAGGAAGTTATGGAGAAGCGGCACCCAAAGAACAAGAAGGAATGTTTAGAAAGAATAAATATTAATAACTGAAATAAAAGATAAAACAGGTAAAAAAAAAAAAAAAAGAAGTCAAGAAAATCAGGGTATCTCTCAGAAAGTAGAACTAGAAAAGAGATCTGGACAATAGGAGAGAAAAGGCATTAAAAGTAAAAGTTCAATCCAGTGGGTCCAACATCTAATAAGAGTGCTTCAGAAAGAGAAAACACAGAGACGATATTATCAAAGAAATAATATAGGAATATATCTCCCAAGACTGAAGGAGCCAAGTCTCAGACTGAAAGGGTCCTCACAGAGCTGCCAGACACATCTGAATTTCAGATAAACGACAATTAGTCTTTCCCTAGAAGTACATTCCATTGTTTATCTGGGCATCTTTTTTTTCTTTTTTTTTTTTTTTTGGCTTAACCTGGCAAGCCTCTACCTCTGATGGTCCAGCACCTCATATGACAAATGTCCACCACAGCATAGTTACAGAACACCCAAAATTTAAGAAACACAGCAAACAACAGTACAGGACTCGCTGTGCCGCAGGCACCGTGGTGAGAGCTCATGCTTGTGATTCCCCGCAACGGCCAGGGGCGCTCAGTACCTCTGCCTCCAGACAAAAGGAGCCTCTGCCCTGGGCTCGAGCTTCATACAACCCGTTTATCTAAACACGGAGGTTTTTCTTTTTTCTTTTTTCAGTCTCATAGCCAAGTTTTGTTTCTGTTGTTTTTTAACTTTGGGAACTGGCTGAGTGAACGGGAATCATGGGAAAGAGATAGATGGGGTGAGGGAGGGAGGGGCATTTGCGTGCAGATCGCAGCCTCTGCCCCGGGGTGGCAGGGCCCCCGCGGCCCCCCCCTGCCTAGAAGGTGAAGGTTTGGGGAGGTGCTTACAACGGCCTGGATAAGTCTCAGTCAGAACAAGCTCCAGACAATTATCCCACTGGGAGAATCCACCCACAGCCAGGCTCCCTGGGAGGCCTGAGCCGCTCAGTCTAGTCTACAGCTGGTTCGGCGGGGCCGCCCGTGCAGGTTCCTGCCGTCACTCAGCTCACGCGGCTGCTCCAAGGATGAGGGCGTCTCCAGACTCTGGGTCTTGAGGGAGACACCGCAGGAGCAGGCTCGAGGCCCTGGGTGAAAACAGGGGCCAGGTCATAGCCACAGCTTGATTTAAACCTTTCAAATATTTAGGCATATGGTATATACCTTTTAAATATTTAAATGTATCTCTTAAATATTTCATTATCCCTTTTAAATATTTAGCCGTCTGGCCTCCTTTTGTGCTCTTACCCCAGGCCCTGCAACATTAAGGGCAGGCCTGGGGGCCATTATTATCATTATCGCTATCATCCCTGTTTCATGTATCAGGCAGGGAAAGTTTAAGTGCGCTGCTCAAGGACGAGATGGCCAGTGAAGGGGAGAGGATGGACGAGAACCCAGACCTTCTGCGTCCACAGCCCAGGCTCATCATCCCTACGAGAACAGACAGCCAGAAGGTTATTTCTAAAATGAAGAAGTCCAAATTCAGCAGTGTAAGAATATTATTTTGCAATGAGAATAACGGAAGAACAGATCAAAGAGTTGACACTGACGGCCTACAGGGATAAGGACTGGAAAGTACTGTTTGATTTTTTTTTTTTTTAATCTCTGTATACATGTACTACTTCAACAAAAAATTTAAATTGTTAAAAATCATTAACCATCTTAACTTCACATCTCCTTCCTCAATGTAAACAACTCAAAAATCCCTCTGTTCCTCAAGCCTCATTTCTCCAAAAATACATCAAATGTGTTCATGGCTTTTCCTAAACAGAAATGCAAATATGAAAACAGTTCACTGACTGTAACCCGTAGGCTGTTACTGCACTTAGTGTGGTCTCAAAATTGTTTACAGTGAAATACAGCAAATTCTATTATTTGTCCCAAAATGTTATATAACTGAAAACCCCAAAATAGTCATTTTCGATTCCAAAATTAGGTGTCATGAGTATTCAGAAAGAATTTTTTAATGTATTTTTCTTTGCTAGGTCTCTCTTCCCCAACCTCAATGCTTTTAGAAGACCCTTACTCAAGTGAGAGTTAAAACTCAAGGGAAGGAGGGACTTCCCTGGTGGCGCAGTGGTCAAGAATCCGCCTGCCAATGCAGGGGACATGGGTTCGAGCCCTGGGCCAGGAAGATCCCACGTGCCATGGAGCAACTAAGCCTGTGCAGCACCACAACTACTGAAGCCCGCACGCCTAGAGCCCGTGCTCCGCAACAAGAGAAGCCACCGCAATGCGAAGCCTGCGCACCACAAGGAAGAGTAGCCCCCGCTCACCGCAACTAGAGAAAGCCTGCGCGCAGCAACGAAGACCCAACGCAGCCAAAAATAAATAAATAAATTTATTAAAAAAAAATAGAGAGAGAGAGAGAGAGAGATGGTCTATCCAGTGATAGATTCAAAAAATAAATACATAAAGGGAAGGAAAAACGGGGAGAGAAGAAAAGCTTTTGGCATTCAACTACTTTTTGGATGATCTATATTCTGAAAAAAATACCTACTTACAAAACTGCTTAATTCAGAAACAGCTTAACTGTTCTGTCAAACTTACCAAATCTAAGAGCAAACATAATGAAATGTGAGTAACAATTCCCCCTTAGACCAGGACCAATATCAAAGAGAAATTCCAACCCAAGAGAATTTTTTGTGTTTCTGTCCAAGTCCTGGGGGGTAGAAACAGAAAGAAAAAAGAAAAAGGCTTACAACCGAAGACTTGACCCCAGAACAAAACTATGGCCCTTTGAAGAATATATTCTGTGTAGCCTTTTATGTCTCTAGCTAACCAGGCTGCCCATTTTAAAATGGAAGGTCACACAGGGCTGAGATCTTGTCTCCCAACTTGTTCTTTTGCTGGTTTATCTCCATATGCTCTATTCCTCAGCCTACTCTATCTTCTTCCTGTTCAGAGCCTCCTGAAGACACCTCTCTCTGATTAGTCCCAACCTGCTCCAGTCCATCCAAGTTATTGGTCTTTTCAACATTTATGTATATCATATGTTGTTTTATCTATATAATACCTCTAAAGAAGGATCTGAGGTGGCTTACAGTAAGAGATTCATATATACGGACCAAAAACTGTGCAGGGGGGAGGAATATAAAGATGCATATGACCGAGGATGTCCCACGTATGTGCTGCAACCCTCCTTCCCACCGGACACCGGGGATGGCTCGGCTGGGTCACAGCAGACATGCCAGAAAAAAACTGCTATACTTTCCACTTATCTAAGGTGCCTAGAATAGGTAAATTCAGAGAGACAGAACACAGAACAGAAGTTACCAGGGGCTGGGGAAAGAGGGGAAGGGAGAGTGACAGTTTAATTGATCCAGAGTTTTTGTTGGGGGTGATGGAGAAGTTTGTTGAGGGTGATGCATTTAATGCCACTGAACTGTACACTGAAGAACGGTTAAAATGAAAGCTATTATGTTATGTGTGTTTCACCACAATTTAAAAAACAGAACAAAAAAAAAAACCTGCTGCACCGAACAGGGAGAACAAGTTACAATCAATTTTTCAAATGAAGATTTTAGAAATGTATTCTAACGTCTGGTTCTCTTTTGCAACATCTTTGGGGAAATGGGCTGATTATCAGCAGAGGGCTTGTAACCTTTAACAACCAGCAGTCTGAGGGGTGGGGAGTCCTGATTTTTAGTGTTTATCCATTTCTGTGATTTAAATACTCCCACCATGATACATTTCCAGGTACTGATATGACGTCCCTGGTGGGCTGAGAAGAGGTACCCGCGACGGGCGGGTGAGCTGGTGAGAGGCAGCCTCAACACGATTCCCACCATCACGAGTCCCCAGAATGCGTTCTCTTTACAGATATTAGGAGGGAAGGAAGATTCTAGGGTCCAATGGTTAAATGAAGTTTAAACTGGCTTCTCTACCACAAAACGTTCCACAAAACATGGGAATCTTTATTCCCACCTCCTTTTGAGATCTTTAACAGAGTAACGTGCATTTTGAATCACAAAGGAGAGCTGGAGTGCGAAATGTTTCCCAAATCTATTTGACCTCTGGACCTTCTTTTCCTTGGAGAACATCTCAGAGGTGTTCCATGCCTTCTGGGAAATACCACGTTCAAGAAATGAGTCTAGGAATTCCCTGGCGGTCCAGTGGTTAGGACTCCGCGCTTCTACTGCAGGGGAGAAGGGTTCCATCCCTGGTCAGGGAACTAAGATCCCGCAAGCCTCTCAGCGAGGTGCAGCCAAAAAAATTTAAAAAAAAAAAGAAAGAAAGAAAGAAAGAAAGAAGTCTATTCACAAGCAGACAGCCCCACACAAAGCAGAGACGGCCAGGCATCCAGAAGACGCCTAGTCTCTGTAGAACACCACCGATGCCGGTTGCGATTGGTACACGCTGTCAGACAATCCAAGTGGGGCAAGCCAATTGGGGTCAAAATTTAGTGACAATTTACACAGAAGAACCCAATTAGAGCCTCTGCTCATTGGCCCCGTGCCACACGTACATTAGACAAGAGAGGAAAATTCGGGTACAATTTCTCTTGCCCTTTCCTGTGGGATATTAACTTTTTTCCAAGTCCCACAACACAGTTCTTATGATTCCAGTAGCACCTCCCCCCAACTTTAATGTACATTAACATCTAAAATATTCCAGGTAGGGCACAACATTAACCTAGATAAAACTGCCAAAATATCTAGAAAAACTTGATAGGCTAGTTCTGATCATAAAATGCCAAGGAGTGCCTGACAATGAAGCGAGTAAAGGGAGGATCAAAACTGCAGAAAAGGGCTTCCCTGGTGGCGCAGTGGTTAAGAATCCACCTGCCAATGCAAGGGACACGGGTTCAAGCCCTGGTCCGGGAAGATCCCACATGCCACGGAGCAACTAAGCCTGTGCGCCACAACTACTGAACCTGCGCTCTAGAGCCCGTGAGCCACAACTACTGAGCCTGCGTGCCGCAACTACTGAGCCCGCATGCCACAACTACTGAAGCCCGCATGCCTAGAGCCCGTGCTCCACAACCAGAGAAGCCATGACAATGAGAAGTCCGTGCACCGCAACAAAGAGTAGCCCTCGCTCACCGCAACTAGAGAAAGCCCGTGCACAGCAACAAAGACCCAACACAGCCAAAAATAAATAAATAAATAAATAAATAAATAAATAATTTTTTTTAAAAAAACTGGAGAAAAAGCAAATGATTAATTAATTCTTTCAGGAAGAGGAAGGAAGTCAATAGTCTTAAAGCCTCGCAAATTAATACCCAGAGCGAGCCATGGTTTATTGGATTTGATTAATGAGAATATTATTTTCACTTATTTTATTATTTAAACACTTCCTAAACAGAAGGCTTTCCAAGATGAAAATCATGGCTTTATGCTTCTTTGCAAAAGTGCTGATAATGAGAAGACAAATGATGGACTAAGAGCGAGAAGACAATGGGGATCCACAACAGAGGTACCAGCAAGACAGTGCAGGGCCGTGGAGCATCTCTTCCTTCTCTAAGCGGTTTGAGTCTAGAACCAGAGGAAATGGCTCTTCTATCGCACTACCAAAGGCAGTAAGTACAGGAGAAGGACAAAGCCACAATAAACCCAGTGAACTCTGATGACTTTCCTGAAGGATTAGGATATTCTGGGACCACCCAGCTGATCCACAGTTAAATTAAAATGGTACCACCATTCTACCCCACACAATCACTGCTCTCTCTGGCTTCCACACAGAGATGCATAGGCCAAACAAACCCTTTAAAGATAAAATACTAAAGCCAACCATTTCACAAGGAAGCTAGGTCTTCAAGCAGTTCTAATATATTAAGTAATAAGCACTTAGATCCAAAAATGTATACAGCTTCCTAATTACCTCATCTCTGAAAGCTAACCATTAACTTACTCCACAGTGGGAAGAGATTCACTGATGTCTAAAAGTAATGAGAAACTTCTAATTACTCTTTTTTTTTCTTTGAAGTACAAATTAGAAATTGCTGATTTGATAGCCTGGAATAACCAACTTGCTCTCAGTTTACTGACAAGCATTCCTTAGACGTTCTGTGTAATGAACACTACAGAAACGATAGGGCAAGAACCCCACCATTCATCAGCAGCAGAACCTTGAGTCCCTCTGCATGAATTCTGCTGCAGGAATAGTATCCTACCTCCTCTGTCTTTTTCACTCCCCACTCAGGGACCTTCCAGCCAACACAACCTCTTAGATTCAAAATCTCTATGTGAACGTCGCTATGTCGTCCTTAGAATCACTCTTAACTCGAATGCCCAGGTAGCATCTTTGAAAAGAGCTTTATTTAGACAACAGGCTGCCATTTATTCAAAATGCCTCTCTTTCTTTCCTGGATTTTTAAAACATTTTTCTTGTAAGAGTAGTATATGCTTTTTGCCAATATTCTAAAAAACAAAAACAAAAAGAAAAACAGAAGTATAAGCAACAGAAAGTAAAAGTCTCCAGGAGGCCCACTTGAATCACTTGATAATATATGGGATACAGACTTCTAAATGCATATATAAGCATAAACATAAAAACACATATATAATTTTAACATAATAGGCTTTTTTTTACCTTCAACAATATATCAGACAACTTTCTATGTCTATACACATTTCCATTATGTCACAGACATACATCCATGTTATTTCAACGCATACATTTGTCCAGGAGTACCCTTTTAAAATACGACTTTGATCTATTCCAAAAAGACTTTGCCAAAGCACAGAACCGCAAGAGAAAACTTTCTCTTCAAGAATTCTTGTAAAAACAAGAACACTTCAAAAAATAACCTTTAAGATACACAGTGCTGAGTTTCACCCATTTGCTTTAAAATTCTGAAGATGTATTTTTAACTCATGTGATAAAGTGAAAGATGAGGGAAACAGAGACATTAAAACCATTTACTCACGCTCTTAAAGCATAACCCTTATGTTTACCATGTCTCAAAGAACAATTTCTGTCATTCCATTCATCAAGAGACCACATATTCTTGACTTCATAGTAAACTAGGCTTGCCTACGGATAAGTATCCATTATTTATGCATATGCCTGATATTTGGTACTCTTTCACTTTCACTTTCCTAAAGGATCTTAGCCTGAAGGAAATCTTATCTAGGCAATCAACTACTTCCCCCAAGTCAAGCAAAGTATGAACCCAGGAGTTCACCAAGCCTCAGGAGAGAGGGCAAACTGGTTGAGGCTGGCACTTAATATCCCATCATGCCAGGATGAGACAGAAAATGGTATGGTCGACAACAAAAAGCGTTGGTCAGAAAGACAGAATGAGGTAGCTAGTCAACTTTCCAAGGTACCTCAGACTTGGTATAGATAAATTCTTATTTTAAGTAAAAAGTCTTAAGACATATGCAAAACAATAGACCAAAACCAAGTATAAAAAAACTTTAAAACCCCATTTATAAAGCATAATCCATTTTATCTGGTGATTTTTTAAATATCCTTAAGTACAAAGGTCCCAGGTCCCAGGAAAAAGGAGGAAAGGGCAGGAGGAGGAGGGAAAGGAGGAGAAAAGAGGGCTGAACAGAGAGACAGAGGGGGAGGGAACAGAACATGTGTACAAAGATATTCACAGTTAAAATAGTGGCTGGTAGGAATATAGGTAGTACTTGATATGTAACTCATAATTTTTAATTTTAAATTTAAATTATATTTTAATTTAATTTAAATTTAAAGTACAAAGTACTTTTAAATTTCTCAAAAAAAGGGTGCGGAAGAATTCCTTTGGGGGAAGGTGGGGGGGTGTGATGAATTGGGAGATTGGGATTGACATATACACACTATTGATATTATGTATAAAATAGATAACTGGGACTTCCCTGGTGGTCCGATGGTTAAGAATCCGCCTTCCAATGCAAGGGACGTGGATTCAATCCCTGGTGGGGTAACTAAGATCCCACATGCCTCAGGGCAACTAAGCCTGTGCACCGCAACTACTGAGCCTGCATGCCACAACTAGAGAGCCTGCGGGCCGCGACTACTGAGCTGGCATGCCACAACTAGAGAGCTCGCATGCTCTGGAGCCCGTGCGCCACAACTAGAGAGAAGCCCGTGTGCCGCAACAAAGAGCCCACGTGCCGCAACGAAAGATTCCCGCATGCCGCAACGAAGATCCCACGTGCTGCAACTAAGACCCGATGCAGCCAAATAAATAAATAAATATCTTAAAATTAAATAAATAAAATTTTTAAAATAAATAAAATAAAATAGATAACTAATGAGAACCTAACTGTATAGCACAGGGAACTCTACTCAATGCTCTGTGGTGACCTAAATGGGAAGGAAATCCAAAAGAGGGGATGTATGTATACGTATAGCTGATTCACTTTGCTGTACAGTAGAAACTAACACAACATTGTAAAGCAACTATACGCCAGTAAAAAATTAAAAAAAAAAAAAAAGAATTCCTTTAACAGGGCAATTCAGAGTCACGGAGATTTTAGCAAGCAGATACCAGGTACAGTTAAAGGTCAAAAGAATAACTAGAAGTCGTTAAAGAGGTAATAACCACCCTTCTGGTGAAAAAGAGTAGGGAAGAATGTGGAAGCCCGAGGCACAGGAACATGTGGATATGCCCCGGTTATGACAGTGGAGCACTGACAAGGGTACTTCATTTTACTTAGGAGTTTATATTTCTTAAGCACCTGCTCCAGGCTGGGAAAATGCCCTTTCAAGTTGAATGTACAAGTTAATGTGATGCTGTTTTCTTAACAACTGTACTTTATAGAAATAAAGTCAAATATATATATGAAGAGGCAAGGAAAAGTAATATAAAGAGAAAGTAAAAGAAAGACAGCCCGCTGGACGGAAGGTCCACCCTGACAAGCACCCTTCTTTATATGTAGCACCCACCTGGAAACGGGGAGCCCACGAGGAGTTTATTCACCTCCACTCACCTAACTTCAGAGCTTTTAGCTCGTAAGTGCTATCTAAATGCTTGGGAAGAAGGAAAGGAAGAGAGGAAAATCAAGGAAAAGAGAAAATATGGTCCACAATATGCTGAAGACGGGAGAAAAAGAGAAGGAAAAGTCTGAATCACATAATCATTTTTTTTTAACCTCAAAATGAAAATATTCTATTTCATATTCACAAAACTAGAAAATATGCAACACTGAGCCATGACAGGGTACATCAGAAGTGGTTCTTTACTTTCACAAGGAGTTAACTGATTTAATATTTGATTTTAGTCTGCAGTTTGCTAAAATGTTCCAAAATGCCCCATTTTCCACATTTTGCTTTATTAATGAATACCCAGGAGTTTTATCCTGAGTCTGCCTGCAGAAGATTAAATATCCCATGAAAATTGTGTTTTATTATTCAAGTGACTACATTCCTTTAAAATGCATTTGAGTTTTCATAACTTAGATCAGAGCATAATCCCAGAGAACCCTCTGTGGAAGACAAAGTCCTGCTCTTTCCATCTTCTGTTTACCCAGGTATAGGACATCCACAGAAAGACAACTGGAATGACAGAGCAGTAAGAAATAATTTTTGAAAGTGAAGCACAAAAAGATCAAGCAGAACTAACAGAAAGATGTCTGCAGAGGGCTCCTTTAATTTCAAAGCCCCCTGCTCAGAGGACAATCGATTTGCATGGGATGTCTGCTCCTCCCCGGCTGGCCACGTGGGACTCCTGGATAAAGCAGCTTTCACAGAGCTCACCCTCAGTCACTTCCTCAGGAAGTGGGACGAACCACAGCTCACACACACCGCCCCACACCCCCGGCCACCGCTCAGCATGGTCCTAGGATTTGGGAAAGGACACTTTCACCACGACCGGCACGTCCCGCAGGGCAGAGGCTCCTGCGCGCTCAGCCCTGGGGTTCTGGCTTGGCTTTGTGGAGGCCCCAGTGGGAGGGGACAGGTCCCGAACTGCTGCCGAGGACCAGTTTATGTCCCTCTTCTGCCACCAGACCACCTCCCCAGCACCAAGCGCGGGAGACTCAGGGTGCTGGATTGCCCCGTGACTGAACCCGCATCCGACATACCCAAATTAAGTAACTCCAGGCCATCCACATGACTGATGTTTTCTTTCCCTGCTCAAGAGTCAAAAATAGAGCTGTGCTGACTTGCCGTGAGTGCTAAGGCTCTTCAACAGTGGAATATCTACTTAACCGAATACACAAAGCTTCCAAAAATACCTGTCCTGTGTTTTTCTTTAGAAAGCAGAATGTAAATTTGAAGGGCAGGGCTGCCCTCGGGTTAGCATTTCAACATGACGGCTCCTCCGCTAGAAAAGCTTGAAGGCCGAAGTCAGAGCTGACCAAATACCAAAGCCCTGCGTCTGAACAGCTGGCTCAGTTCTGCCCAGACAACTGTGTGAAGGAGTAAGCCCCTCACCGGCCGGCCAAACCCGGTTACTGAAACTCAGCCACCGGTCTTCCCAACGGATGGCCTTCCTTTCACCTCCAGGAATGCCTCTGGGAACCAGGTCATCTACCTGGGCTGACCGTCTCTGCAGATATCTGGTGCGAGACAGTAAACAGGTGTTCAGGGCAAGGGGCTTGCCCAGACACCCTCCAAGTTTAATGAAAGAAAATCTTCGGGGCTTCCCTGGTGGCGCAGTGGTTGAGAGTCTGCCTGCCAATGCAGGGCACAAGGGTTCGAGCCCTGGTCTGGGAAGATCCCACATGCCGCGGAGCAACTAGGCCCGTGAGCCACAATTACTGAGCCTGCGCGTCTGGAGCCTGTGCTCCGCAACAAGAGAGGCCGCAATAATGAAAGGCCCGCGCACCGCGATGAAGAGTGGCCCCCACTTGCCGCAACTGGAGAGAGCCCTCGCACAGAAACGAAGACCCAACACAGCCATAAATAAATAAATAAATAAAAATTGTATAACTTAAAAAAAAAAAAAAAGAAAGAAAATCTTCAGCTGAGGAGATTACAAACTATGGGATTCTCTCTCCAAAACCACACTCACAACCAAGAAATTCTTAAAGTCCAGAAGGAAAAACCTGCTCTTTCCTTAGCTACTCCCAAGGGAAAAAGGGCCAGGATCCTAGTTGCTGTATCTGGAAGACATGTCATTGATCTTAGTGCACAGGCACAAAGCTTTAAACCAGAGAAATAAAATCTTCCAAAGTGAGGGGCATCTGTATAAAAATGTTTGGTGCACAGTTATTTGTAATACAGCAAAACACTGGAAAACGTGTAAATGTCCATCAGCAGAGAAATGATTATATCAATTATGGTACATTCTTTTTTTTTTTTTAAGTGCAGTAAAATATACATAACATAGAATTTACCATCTTAAACATTTTTTAAGTGTACAGTTCAACAGTGTTAAGTACATTCACATTGTTTATGGTACATCCTTTCTAATGGAGTGCTATGCACTTATTAAAAGTAAGGTAGGGCTTCCCTGGTGGCGCAGTGGTTGAGAGTCTGCCTGCCAATGCAGGGGACACGGGTTCGAGCCCTGGTCTGGGAAGATCCCACATGCCGCAGAGCAACTGGGCCCGTGAGCCACAACTGCTGAGCCTGCGCGTCTGGAGCCTGTGCTCCGCAACGAGAGAGGCCGCAACGGTGAGAGGCCCGCGCATCGCGATGAAGAGTGGCCCCCGCTTGCCACAACTGGAGAAAGCCCTCGCACAGAAACGAAGACCCAACACAGCCAAAATCAATCAATCAATCAATCAATCAAACATACGCATCTGATTCAAGATCCTCATTAAAAAAAAAAAAAAAAAAAAAAAAAAGTAAGGTAGAGCTATTATAGATACTGACATGGAACGATCAAGATACACCATTTAGTGGGGGGGGGGGGGGGAATCAGTTCCCAAAACAATACATACACTACATTAAAATCAAAAAGAAAAAATAAGCATATTGCATTGTACATGTTTATACAGATAGATATGTAAACTAAGCATACTGCATTTTATACATTTATACATATAGATATGTAAAATTTATAGATATGTAAAGTTCATAAAAAGGCTTAGGTTTCACACTAAACATCTGACACCGGAATCCAGAAAGGGCAGGGGATGGAAGGCAGGGGCAGGATGGTTTTCAAAGTTCACCCACCTAAGCATTTTCACAATCTCTTACCTACAGGGAAGTAGATGAAAGTTTACATTTCCTATGAACTCGGGGAGAGTCAGAATCATCAACCTTGGCAATTCTGTCAAAGGTACTTTTGCAAGCGCTCTATCTCCCACTGGATATTCCACATTCTTTTAACTAAAGGGCCCCTGTGCCGGCAATTCACTAATTTGTCAATGAGTTTATAGAAATACTGAAAGGGTCTGGGCTAAATCTGTCACCATTAATAAACTTCAGAAAAAGTCATTACAGCCTCTGCTTGAAGTGGGTTATTCAAACAGTTTCAATGATGAGAGAGCAAGAAAAAAATTTCCAAATTTCTTTTTGCTATTAGTTGGATACAAAATGCTTCGTGTTTGGTGAATTCCAATTATTTCAAAACTAAGAAATCACTTACAGACCCATTTAAGTACTAAAAACAAAAGATCCTGGTTTAAGAGAAAAACTCATGAAGGCTTCAGAAGCACTCCTCTGGCATTTTATAAATGCCACACTTTTTAGTAGCATCTCTATAATTCTAGCTTGAAGCAAAGTATAGATTTTCTAAATTAGAGGTGATATTTTGAGAGTACAGACAGGAGAACTTCAAAGTAATTTTCCTTTGTCACCTGAATAAACCTTCCAGATTTTTGCACAAAAATCCTAAATCCTGCACAGAAGCCTTTGTCCCTGAAATGCTCCCATCAAACCAGCGGCTCTATTTTTTGCTGTTTTGTATTCATTTTACCAGCAACTTTTTTATTTTAAATACTAAACTATTTGCAAACATTTTTGAGACTTCCAGCATTAGAAAACATGGAGGCGGGCACTAGCAGTTGAAGGTATCTTGCTCTTCTCTGCGGATTTTACAGTCCAGCCACACGTGCTTGCTGGCGTCCCTCAGAGGTCTTTCTTTTGGAATTTTTACTACCCCAGTTTTGAAGTGTCGTCCTTGCTACAAGGCTTTGAGTCAGTGGTTCTCAACGGGGGTGATTTTGCCCCTCCTCTACCACCACAGACATTTAGCAATGTCCAGAGACGTTTTTGGTCGGCGCAGCTCGGAGCGGGGCGAGGGGTGCTACTGGCACCCAGTGGGGTACTGAGTAGAGGCCAGGGACGTTGCTGAACATCCTACACTGCACAGACAGCCCCCAGACAAAGAACTACCCAGCCCCAAATGTCACTAGTGCTGAGGGTGAAAAGCCCTGCTCTGCATGAACAGACATTCCCGTTATCACCTGTTCTCCTGCCACCAACACCTAATCCTCCTAAGATCACGATAAACCCGCTCCCCCTGGGCATGCACACCAGAGCCCCCTCCCAGCCTAGAGAGGGTGGCGTCACCACTCCAGCTACCCTTCCACTTCCTCTCCCACCAGCTGAGGAAGGGTGTAGACAAAGGGGCCCCCCCACAGGGTTATCACAACTGGTCCTGAATTCCAAAATGAGGCCATCGCCTAGTCTTGCTAGATACCAAATTCACTTAAGGCATTTCTGGATTTATGAAAGGCAGTACTTTCATCTATAAAACATGACTGAGAGCATCCCCCAAGCTTATCATTCACAGCACGTCTACAGGCTGCTGACTTTAAAAGAAAACTCACTTAAAGTTATCTTCCTGGAGTAGACAGAAAACAGGAAAACACAGAGAAAGAGAATTAATCATATTTTGTCCAACGCTATGTTATATTAAAAGGAGAAGGAGGAAGTTGTTTATTTCTCACAAGGCCCTCCCTCATTTTTTACTAATTTCATCAAAGATAACCGACAGCTTGGAACAATGGTCCCCCAAGAATGCTCCTCCTGCTATTCAATTTTCCACCAAAAAGGGGAAAGAAGGGATTCTACAGTCTAGGAATTTGGGAAGTGCTGGATTAAACACCCACACGCACACCTTTTTTTTTTTTTTTTTTTTTTAAGAGCTAAGGGTATGGCTTTTTTTTTTTTTTTTTTTGGCTGTGTTGGGTCTTCGTTTCTGCACGAGGGCTTCCTCTAGTTGAGGCAAGCGGGGGCCACTCTTCATCGCGGTGCGTGGGCCTCTCACTATCATGGCTTCTCTTGTTGCGGAGCACAGGCTCCAGACGCGCAGGTTCAGTATTTGTGGCTCACGGGCCCAGCTGCTCCGCGACATGCGGGATCCTCCCAGACCAGGGCTCGAACCCGTGTCCCCTGCATTAGCAGGCAGACTCTCAACCACTGCGCCACCAGGGAAGCCCACACACACCTTTCTTTTAAGGCTTCTCTGAACTTGCAAGAGTTGATGTGAACTTCTAGGGTGAAACTTCATTGTGGGGATCCAATGCCCAGGCTGGGAACACTACCCAAGCTTATCTGATGCTGGAAGCTTTCAGGGTGAGACATCTTTGGGACATATTTGAAACAAGGTCTAATCAATTATCCTCCTTGGAAGACGGTATTAGGAAATAGGAGTTCTGGAGCCAAGTGTGAGGGAGACTCTTCCTGCCCATGTTTCTGAACAACTCTACCTCCGTGTTTTTCTTGGTACTTCCTCTCCAGGGGCACCTCTGCATTGACCCAAGACGACTTAAGGAAAGAACAAGAGAACAAATCTCCAAATATGGCGGAAGAACAAGAAGGTAGTATTTCTAAAGGGACTCTGCTATAGAAAAGACTATAGGGCTTCCCTGGTGGCGCAGTGGTTGAGAATCTGCCTGCCAATGCAGGGGACACGGGTTCAAGCCCTGGTCTGGGAAGATCCCACATGCCGCGGAGCAACTAGGCCCGTGAGCCACAACTACTGAGCCTGCGCGTCTGGAGCCTGTGCTCCGCAACAAGAGAGGCCGCGATAGTGAGAGGCCCGCGCACCGCGATGAAGAGTGGCCCCCGCTTGCCACAACTAGAGAAAGCCCTCGCACAGAAACGAAGACCCAACACAGCCAAAAATAAATAAATAAATAAATAAACAAAGTAAACAATGCGTTAAAAAAAAAAGAAAAAGAAAAGACTATAAAAACAGTGTGTGGCTGGTTCTGTAAGTATTGCCAAGAGGAGGCTATCTGTGCTGCCAAACGCACGTGCACACAGGTAGGCACACGTTCGCGGTAAAGGAAGGAAGATCACAGGACCGAGGTATCTCTTACTGTTCACCTGCTCTCAACAGCCATAGCCACAACAGTGTCAGGCAGCAAACAAGACACGCCTCCTGAATCTTGACAACAGGAGAAATACCGGTTGACCCAGAAGCCGTGGCTTTGAACCTCAAAGATGTTTGAGTCTCCCACTGATCAGCTACAGAAATAACACCTATAAACCACAGTACGTTGTGGTAGCGAAAACCTGGGCTTTGGAATAAGACAGATTGGAGCAAGTCCTGGCTCTGCTCTTTAAAAGTTACAAGATTCTGAGCAAGTTACTTCTTTAAGCTTCTGTTTTCTTGAGTAGAAAATGGAGATAGTAAGATCTACCCCACAGTTATTGTGAGAATTAGATAAAACAATCCAGGTAGGTGCTGTCTACAGTACCTGGAATACAGTAAGTACATATTAATGTGAGTTATTAAAACATCAAAACAAGGCCAGTGATAGGATTCTAGCACAGAGAAAGCCCTAGAAGAAATTCAGCCACAGCTCTGATGCCCTCAAATAGCGGATGATAAGGACACAGATGCCACCAGAATTCTCAACAACGACCTGGATTTAATAATGAGCATCCTTCACTCAAGTGCCTCTTGCAGAAAGGCAGCCCAGCAAGGTCTTCTAAGAAGCCAGCAGAGGCAGAACACAATTTTCCTATCCTCAACGACCTGAAATTAGAGCACTGTGTAACCAAAGAAGTTATAGTTAAATCTGAAACTCCAACAGAAGTCAACAATACCCTAATGCCCAAGATTAGGAGGAAAAGAAATTTTTTGAAAAATCTATGAGTCATCTAAATCAAAACTAGCAAAGCCTAATTATTATTACTCAAGTGCTAAACCATGTGTTTAATCATTCCCCCAAATGAACGTTGGACAGCTAAACCAGACTTGCATTTTGCCAAACAGACATACACCTATGAGGGGCCCCAAACATTCATACACTCACATCAAGCCCCCGCCACCCCCCATGCGAGCCCTCAGATACACATCTATGCACCCAGAAGAGACCCTAAACATTACGCTTGAACAATTCCTCCAGCCATTCGGCCAGTTTTCCTACCTCCAGTGCCCCAGTCCAGTGCATTCCTCAGACAAGCAGCACGTGCTATGCATTTATGGAGCGAATACTGAAAGCCTAACATACTGTTTCTGTGATTTTTGAGTAAACACAAAATGGAGAAAAGATTCCATTTCTACACTCAAAAGAGCTCGTACACCTTGGCTACTATACTAAAGAATGTAAAGGGTATAGGCGTCGGGTCCAAAAGAGGCAAGTATGAACACCGACTCCAACAATGACTGGCCACTCAGCCTGGCGTATCTGTTCATTCTTGGGGCCTCAAGTGCCTCAGGCATAAAACGGGTTAAGGCCACCCACTTGTCAGGGGTGCTGTGAGGCCTAATGATTCAGAAATCCAAAGTGTCTCCAAAGAGACACAGTTTCCTTCACTGCACTTTCCCAAAGTGACCAAGTCCCCCTTCAGCTATCTTCCTTGCAACTCTTGTTTTCTGAGATATTTCCTGCCTCAAAATCTCTGTCCCAGCCTGAAAACACTGCTCGGTGTCCTCTGCACATGTTTTCTTCTCATGCCAAGTGCTAAGCTTTCCCATCATTTCCCTCCGTGGATCTTCTTTCCTTTTTTGTAAAAACTCCCTCCCTCTATTTTTTCAAAACTGCACCCGAACTTTATCTTTACTGGAACCTCTACTTCCATGCAATGTTTCCTTTTTTGTCTATTTCCTCCCACCTCTACCTTCAGAAGCCAAATGAGCCTATCAGAGAACAGTGTTAAAACCTGACACAAATTCCATTCGTTTATGGGTAAGCTATTTCCTGACGATGATGAATCATGGCAATGCTACAGACTGCACCCCCTAAACGGCGGAGTCATGTGGCAACCCCGTGCTCTAGGCTAGAGAGGAGGGCAGAGGAAAGACGGGACACACCAAGGAGAACCCATCCTGACCGAAAAGCCAACAGCTGGTCCGCAGCGTCACCGTCACATATGAACAAGAGCACATTCTATAAAAGGCGGCCCCCTTCACTGCCTCCTTTTGGCCTACAGCTTGCTGAACTTCGCTAATAAACACGAGCAGCTCTTAGTTTCATAGCCTTTACTCATCTACTTACTGGTTTGCCAATGTGAGAACAAAGGCAGCCGCCAGATCTTGCTCTTAGGATGACATTCTCTAGAGAGCATCCCATTGTACGATGGGGAATGCCTGGACCACACACACCAAAGACAGCTAACACGGCATCCATTTGCCTTTACGATCCCTACTGTAGTAGACATTCCTCAGGGTGTTTCACAAGCCCACTGGCCACCTCCTCTGAAACTACTGTCCCCCGTTTAGGGTCAGTAGTAACCCTGCCCTCCAAGCCACAGCGGATGAGACCAGGACCAATTAGGTTTCTGGTCTTGAGAACTGGCAGTGAGACTGAGGAACACAGGTGATATCCACCGGCGGCTTAAACGAGGACACAGGGACACAGGGGCTGTGGGACAGCCATGTGCTCAGGAAAGAGAACGCCGCTGTACCAAGGGAGAGGCACAAAGAGACAACTGAGGACACGCGGCCCTAAAAAGAGCACAAAATAATCTTAGAGCAAGATGATGTCTGAGCTCCCAGTTTCAGGTCCTCGTGGCAGCAGCTGGGGCCCAACGGTTAGCTCCCTTTCTTATGGTGTTGGTTTAAACAGCCGTGTCCCGATTGTGTGTCCTCTAAAGTCAAGCAAACTCCAAACAATCTAGTGTTGCAATGCCTTCCCATGTGAATCTTGTCTACAAGGAGCTACTGCTTCTCCCAATCCATCTCCTCACCTCGGCCGCCTGAGCTGTCCTTGGTTGTCACCATCCCAAGTGAAGGCCACCTCGTAAGGTTGGTTCCGATTCAGTTATCCAGGAACCATGGGCACTGTATCTCATACTGTCCTCACTCGCTCACCTGTTCACTCACTCGCTCCACAATCATCCCGTGGGGCTCTCCTATGAGCACAGAGATCATGCACATCTCCTGATGCCTGTGGTCCCGTACTCTTACACACCCATCGCTCTGCATGCCGTGCACTCCTGGTTCTTTCCTAGCTCACTGGACTGGGGACCAGTCATCTTTGCTTTGCCTTCCGATGTTCTCTGCACGTCTATCTGCCTGGTCTTTGACGCTGACTCTTGGCATACTCCAGTAAGCCATCTGACTCACTACCCCACTACATCCTGAACTCACCCCCAACTCAGATTAACATCCACGGTTCCAACCCTTTTCTCCAGGGCTGTCTCCATGGCCATGCCCGTCCTGAATGCCCAGCCTTGTCCCTGCTCCCCGCACGGCAATGTGACACCACAGAAGACACACCCACAGGCCCAAGACACATACCTCCACCACCCCAGGCAGGGATTCTGCACGAAACAAGGAGCTGACGGATTTAGTCAACAATTAATAAATCATATTCAATGTGCTGGATCCATGTATCATAGAACTCTCAGTGTCCAAATGTCCAGTAAGATCTAAAACTCAACTAGGATTTCTGTGAAATGGGAGGCTTTCTTGTAGAGAGATGGGGTGGCAACCTATCTCATGGAACAGATACCATTTTATCCTTACAACTAATTTAATCAATGTCCATTCCCCATTTTAGAAACACACCAACTACAGTTCTGTAGTCTCTTACCGTTCAAACACATAACCAAACTCCTTCCTAGAACTCAATTTCTTGTTTGGCCCAGGCCCCGGAGTGACCTTTCCCAAGGCATCTGGATCCAAGGGCTCCAGGGTGGTTGCCTTCATCATGCGCTGGACAAGCAGGTGGTGGTGATTAGCCATTCTTCAACACCGCCCTGGCAGGCGGCTCATTAGGACTCTTATTCTAAGGAAAAGTCACAAGTCACTCAATTCCTTGTCAGGTATGGAGGCAGGAATAGCTAACAGCTCTGAGTCCTCACCTCCCATCAGATCCCAAGTCCCTGATCCAAACATGGCACGGTCACTCTTAGGTGCTGATTTAAGGCCTGAGAGTCTTCATCACAATGACTTGAAATGGGTAGTACCCCTGTCGTGTATCTCCTGGATCTCATCTCAATATTAAAATCACCTTCTGTCTCACTACAGATGCCAAGGGCTCAAGGTAATAAAGCTGGAGTAACGCAGGTATGTGGGAACAAGAATAAACTGAGGATCCAGTCAGACCCCGTGTACCCAGACATCAGTGTTCATGCCAGGCTGGGCGTCCATGGCTGAAAACCAGGGCTGACCCCAGCTGCACTCACTGGCATCACATGCAAAGCGAGGGTGAGTTCCCATAGTCAGGCAAGGCTTGGAGAATCAGATCACTCTGGAAGCAAGAGGCAGCAGGTCTGAAACCAAGGGAAACAGTGGAGACCCTGCTACTCAGTGTGGTCCACGGGCCAGCAGATCACCATCACCTGGGAGCTCGTCAGAAATGCAGAATCTTGGGCCGATACCAGTCCTATTGAATCATTATCTGCATTTTTTTAACAAGACCCCCAGGTGATCTGTATGCAAATTAAAGTGTGAGAAGTCCCATCTGGACAACAAGGGCACCCAGGAGGGACATGGGACTGTGGGCCGCAGGTACAGGACAGCAGCGGCAGGAAGGGAAAGGCAGCATGAAGCAGGGAAGAACTCCAGGGCCAGCCAGACCCTGGTCCAAGTCTAGGCTCAGTCTCTCACTAGTGGTACCATCTTTGGTCACTTAACCTCTCTTAAGTCTCACTGGGGATATTCTACCTTTCAGGGGACAGTCAGCATAAAGCATCTAGCACACAGTAAACTTGCAGCAAATGCTAGTTCCCTTTCCATTCAGAAGCAGACACCAACCCGGCACGGATGTTTAAACCCCATAACCCAGGGATGAATTAGGAATATCTGGGAGAGAAAGGGAGCCCAGACTAGGGGAGAATGAGTTTCTCTAACAAGGAGACCCTAACGTAGTTCTTACACTATCTTTTTCAACCAAAAGAGGGGCTCAACATCAATAAATATGAATACTGCAGGGCACCAGAGGAGTTTCACTGTTAAATTTATTTAGTTGTCCATCCAACAATCCAGACCAGCACTGTCCGACAGAAACAGAATGAAAACCAAATATATAGTTTTAAATTTTCTATTCCTATTTTTAAAAGAAGGGGGGGGGGGAATTTTGTGAAATAAGTTTTAATAATAAATTTTATTCAACCAAAATGTCCTTTCAACATATAACCAATATTAAACAACTATTAATGAGATATTTTACATTCTTTTTTGGTACAGGTCTTCAAAACCTGCTGTATATTTTATGCTTACAGCCCATCTCAATTAGGACTAGCCACATTACAAGTGCTCAAAAGCCATGTGTGGCTGGTACCTGCCACACTGGACAGGGCAGTCCTAGACGGAAAGGTCCCGGGGATCCCTTCTCCACTCAATCTTCCATCACCTCCAAATCCCAGTGTACAAGACACGACTATCTGGTCCCTGCAAGCGAACATGGGCAGGAAAGGGACGGAACAGAGGCTTGAGCTACCTGCCATATATTCACGATCAAATTTTGCTTGTTTTTAAACTCTGGTTGACATAAATTACACCAATAGTCAGACAACCCAGACTCTAGCCACTCGCCGACTGGGCTGAATTGTTCTGGGAGCAAAGACAGTTGTAAGATTACAACTACAAAATTTGTCCAAGATTTTCCAGCTACAAAAGGAAGTACAGCCAAGTAGGAACAAGTACTCTTGCCTAGATTTCACCCACTTTCACCAGATATAGGGCAGCTGTAACTGAAAACCTACAGACAAAGCAGGAGACACTTACTGTGTATGTTTTCATGCCCCACCCTCCAAAAACAAAAATCACTACTTATAAAGGAGGTAAAAGAACAGGAGAAACACCACCTTCCAAGACAGAAAAGATAATGTCAGGGCTAAGGCCCTTACCCTATAACAGGAAGCCTCAGGAACACTACAGCTAAGATTTTAGGGAGGTCTCACCACGCACCAGCCACTTCCCTAAGCACTTCATATGCATTTAATCTTCAAAACAACCCTCAAGAAAAGTATGAATTAGAATTTAAGTAACTTGCTTGAGGTCTCACAGCTAGCCGGTGGCAGAACACAGGTTTATATCATTGAGGGCTGGGCAGACAGGTATATATCACTGAGAGCTGGCCAAAGGCAACTGAAAATCTCCATGGCCTTACCACCCAAATTTAAGTAAAACACTAGCCATAATCAATTCTCAAGCTAGAGACCTCCAACTACCTTCTCCACTCTTGCTATGTTAAATCAGCAAAACTGCTAAGAACCAGCTGATCAATGAGTACCTATATGAGGGCTTCATTTGAATAATTCAAGCTCTCAGGTTCACATGATGTGAGGACTGTAGGTATGAGCTGGCCTATATATACCATCAGAACACATATGAGAAATTTTGGAAGGCAAAGAGAAAGTAATGATGGCAACAGTCTTAGACCAGGAGGTCTAGAGTGCTGGGTTCTAGTTCCAAATGTGCGATTAATATTAACTACCTTAGAGTCTGTCATACAGAGTGAAGTAAGTCAGAAAGAGAAAAACAAATACAGTATGCTAACACATATATATGGAATCTAAGGAAAAAAAAAAAAGGTCATGAAGAACCTAGTGGCAAGACGGGAATGAAGACACAGACCTACTAGAGAATGGACTTGAGGATATGGGGAGGGGGAGGGGTGAGATGTGACAGGGTGAGAGAGTGTCATGGACATATATACACTACCAAATGTAAAACAGATAGCTAGTGGGAAGCAGCCGCATAGCACAGGGAGATCAGCTCAGTGCTTTGTGACCACCTAGAGGGGTGGGATAGGGAGGTGGGGAGGGAGGGAGATGCAAGAGGGAAGAGATATGGGAACATATGTATATGTATAACTGATTCACTTTGTTATAAAGCAGAAACTAACACACCATTGTAAAGCAATTATACTTCAATAAAGATGTTTAAAAAAAAAAAAAAAATTAACTACCTTCTGAACCACCACCCGCCGGCCCCGGCCGGCACTACCACCAATTTGGGCTCACTGTAGAAAATAAGGAGGTAACTGTAAATATTTAATGTATTTCCAGCTTTGTGATTTTTTTTTTTTTTTTAAACACAGAGCTGGAAATTTTCTAACCTAGAAGTTTTTCAAAAATTCTTACTGCTCAGATACCTAAAGAATTTATTCCTCACAGAAGAAAATTATCAAAATCAATACCCATTACCAGACCCAGGAGTCAGCAGGAGTTTGGCTCCCTAAAAGGTAAGGCTGACTTGAGAAGACATTCAAGAACCACACCACCTTGACTTTACCTTTAGGTCTCTATGAATCCTTCAAGATGCTCGGAATCTCTAATTATGTACAGTTGTAGTAATAGCTGACTGAAAACAAAACCTGCATTTGGGGGTCCTAACGACCATCAACTAGAGGATACTTGGTTGGGAATACTTGGGACAGCTAAGAAGGCCACTCTGAGGTCATCTAAAAATTACTTATTTCAGGCTCCAGATTTAGATTAAGTAGAATTTGCTCTCCCCCCCTCATTCTAAAACAGGCAGAATTTAGAACTTCCTGTCTGTAGCAGATGATTCAAAGAATTCTTTAAACTGTGTTTCTGTGTTAGAACAAAAGATTTTTCGCAACACCACTTTCAGTTTCCTTTGATTTTCTTATCCTTTTCAAAGAATAAATAAAACAAAAACACCTCTTTGTTCCTTCTCGCAATTTGTACCTCACCCTAGTACCCAGAAAAAAAACAATTAAGTCTTTCCAACAGGTTATTCCTAGCACTGTCCGTCTTTGGTGTAGATACAGATTCTCCCCTCTCCGTGAGGGCTAAAGTCAGGAAAACCTGCCTAACTACAAAGGCCAGCTACCGTGCCTCCAGCTTCTCCATGACACACGCGCACCTCCACCGTCCTTAAAGGCCACTCCCAACGCAAGCGTCTTTGGTGCCTTCGCTGTTAAGCCCCTACTTGTGTCTCTCTAGGCTCCTCCCCCAAGCACCTTCCATGGTTTCCCCTTGTCCCCAAGGCAGAAGAGCCCAGTGACAAGGGACAGGCTTCAAATTCTGCCTCCACCACCATTTCTTTTTTTTAACATCTTTATTGGAATTGCTTTACAATAGTGTGTTAGTTTCTGCTGTATAACAAAGTGAATCAGCTATACATATACATATATCCCCATATCCCTTCCCTCTTGCATCTCCCTCCCACCATCCCTATCCCACCCCTCTAGGTGTCCACCACCACTTCCGAGCTGGCAGACCTTGGCCAGGATCTTGGCCTGAGTTTCCCAACCTGCACCATGGGGATAATAGCACACAGCTCACCTCATCGTCTTGGTACTAAATGCATGGAAAGGCCACCAAAACGGATTGTGCTGTCTGCAGGTGTCAGCTACTAACACGTGGTCTGCCTTTCTGGAAATGTTCTGCCCTCCAACTTTCTGAAACATGCATCTCAAGTTCTTCAGCCCCTACCTCCCCTTCATTTATGCTTTTTACTATATAAACCATTATCTTATGGGAGCCCGAACTCAAACCTTTTCATACCTTTCTTCTATCATCTCTGTTCTATATTAGTTGCTGCCAGTCTAGACCTCCAGCTCAAACAGATCTGGGAGGCAAAGGACACCCCATGGGCAACACAACCCAAACTTGAACTCACTGTATCAACACCTCCACCTCCCAAATCATTTCTGCCTCCTGAATTCAGAATCTGAGAGACAGGAGTAACCCGTGGCAAGTAACCTCAGAGACCATCCTCTGCTCCTCCCCCTCCATCGTGCCGCATTCTAATCGGGGACCAGCACACACACACACACCTGCCCCTGACGCAGTCACCACCTACCACTCCCTCCCCACGCCAACGCCTCGGACCGAGCCCTCCTCCTCTCTCCTGCACTGCTGGGGTGGGGCCTCCCCTCTGACCTCCCTGCCTCCAGCATGAAAAGTCCTCATTCCATCCTCGTGGTGCTGGCCCAGGACCTCTGTCATTCAAAGTCTTTCTGCCTCTGCTGTCTACACAGGGAAGCCCACGCTGGAATGGGTGACATAAAACGACCTTCAGAAGCCTGGCCCTTGTCAGCCTCGTAGCTTCCTCCTACTCTCCCCTGCCCACCGCACTCTCCCACCCCGACCTGCGGCACCAAGCTCTCCCAGGGCCTGTCCACACGCTGCTCCGTCGGGCTCTCACGCTCTCCCCCCAAGTCTCTGCCTGCCTTACAGGTTCTTACTGGTTTTCCTCGGTCCGGCTCGGCAGCCACCTCTTGCAGGGCTCCTCCCTCCACGCTTGGCACTAGGTGGCCTATTCACATTCCTGTCATAGCATCTGTAGGCTACTTCCCACTAGGTTTTCCTCTCCGGATTCCTTCTCCCTCGGTCCTCCCAGTGCCTAGCACAACGTCCGGTGCTTAGTAAACACGCAGTATCTGCTAAATGGATGAAATAATCCCCAAATTAACAATGATTCCCACTTCCCGGGCTTCCCTCCCTCCCTCTACACATCACCATAACCTCTGTCTACTTGTTCTTCCTGATCCTGAACGCTATTTTATCCTCTAAAAAAAAACCAATCTGCTTCCAAAATCTCCCTACTTCATTGCTTTGATATTGCTTAAATACTTTCACTTCTTTAAAAGACACAAAAGCTGAATAATAACTTCAAATATTAAAATAACACCAATATTTTGACAGTCAATAAATCAGACAAATTATCATTAATGATAAGTTCTTTCTGCAGCTAAGATTTCAACACAGATCTTTCGTACTCTTTTCCAAAATTTCCAGTCTATTATTGGTTGGTGTTTTATGGAACCTGAAGACAAATGTGAAAATTAAACTGCCAAATGCTTCTGAGGAGATTAGGAATAACTGCTGAAGGAAATAAAGGATATTTTACCACTTGCAGGTTCTTGTTTCCACTTTCGGCTAATTCCAATTAGTTCTGGGTTATAAAGCCTGTCATCCCGTTAGTGAGTGGTCTATTATCATGAACATCTCTCGTGTGTCTTCAGATAACATTTGCTATGAAAAATTTACTTGGGAAGTCTTAACTGCAGCTGACGAGGCTAGATCTTTTTTGTGAGCTATGACCAGCTGAATTTACTTTCATTCTAACTTCTAATTCTTATCTACTTACCATATGACTCAGCCATCCCACTCCTAAGTCCTTACCAAAAACTTATGTTCAGACAAAAACCTGTATGCAAATGTTTAGAGCAGCTTTATTCCCAATCACCAAAAACTGGAAATAACCCTAATGTCTTTCAACGGGAGAATAGAGAAACAAACCGTGGTACATCCATAGAGCAGTCTACACAACTCGGCAATAAAAAAAAGAACCAAGTATGGATACAGAAAACAATATGGATGCCTTTCAAATGCACTTTGTAAGTCAAAGAAGCCATTTGTATGGCATTCTGGAAAAGACCAAATATAAGGACAGAACAAATCACTGGCTGCGGGGGGGGGGGGGGGGGGGGGGGGAGTGGAGAGAAGAGTCTGACTACAAAGGGACAGCAGGAGGAAAGTTTTTCAGGCAAGGGAACTACTCCCTATGGGTAGTGGTGGCGCGTACACAGCACTACACGCTTGTCAAAACCCATAAAACCATGGGTTTTACTGTACGTAAATTTAAAAGTAACAAAAAGTTAATTATTTAACCATGACGTAGTTAAAGATTATACGCCAAATACAGGCATACCTCCTTTGCGCTTTGCTTTACTGCACTTCGGAGATACTGTGCTTTTTTTTACAAATTGAAGGTCTGCGGCAACTGTGCGTTGTCAGGTGATAGTTAACATTTTTTTCAGCAATAAGGTATTTTTTAATAAAGATACGTACATTGTTTTTCTAGATATGCTACTGCACACTTATTACAGTATAGTGTAAACATAACTTTTATATGTACCAAGAAACCAAAAAATTCAAGTGACTTGCTTTATTACGATAATCACTTTCTTGTGGTGGTCTGGAACCCAGACCCACAGTATCTCTGAGGTACTGCCTGTATAATTAACACAAAGGTGTGGATTTCCTTGACGTTAAGCAGTGGCTGTTGTTATTATTTTGTTGCTACTGTATTGCATTGATGAGGAAGAAATGTTAGGGGGACGGGGTGGGGGGCAACCCCAAGTCTTTCCCCCCCTCCCCGTGCTGGCAACCTTTGCGAGGTTCCACAGGAGGGCAACCTCCGCTCCAGCTGTGAACAGCTAAATGGAGTTCCACCAAGGATATGGGAAAGGTTATTCAAAACCAACGGGAGACAGACGGTACCCCACAGCACAGCCCAAGAAAGCATTTCAAGGCAAGAAATACAGGCGGGGGGAGACTACAAATCCTGAAGTTCTAACTCATCCTAGTCAAAGGTATCAGCAGAAAATTCCATCCACGTGTTGGCTGCAGCATTCCTAGACCCTCCTTTAGAAAGGAGTCAAGGTGGGAGGTGGGTGGGGAATCTCTTTGTGAGAAAAGACAGCAAAAGAGAGAGAGAGAGAGCGCAAGAGTTCTCCTAAACCAGGAGGCTGAGAATTCTAAAAACCCTGGACCCAGCGTTCTTTAACATGGAAAAAGTGATGCTAAGTAGGCAAATGATAAAAACAAGCAAAGGTTCACCACCCAGTGACTCTTTCTTTCCAGTGGACCCTCCTCAGCCAAACCCACACATTCTTCCTCCAGCGGGGATGGCCCGCCTGTCGTCCTTGGAGACTGCCCCAGGCAATCCCGAGCAGGCGCTGGGCTCCGGGCTCCAGGTGTGGCTGCCCTCATGGCGACAGACGAGAGCGGCCCCGACGCCAAGGGTGGGTGCCACCCTACTCCCACCTGGCTCTTCTGGGCAAGAGGATACTGCGGCTTCTCCGCACTCACATTCCCGAGCCCAGAAAGCTCTGTTCCTCTCCGGGAGACCTGGGCCTGCCACATCCTCAGAGCCCAGCATGAGATCGCCACCTGAGACAAACCTCCAGCCAAGATGGGCTCCTGATTGCAGCCCTGGAGAACCAGCTCTCCGACCTGCAACGGCTCTTTGCAGCTGGAAAGTGGAAAGACGGGCCTGCGTGCAAAGCAAATGCTATTTTCCAGGCGCCTTCTGGGGGGAGGGGGAGTAACAAATCTAAAAACCACAGAGAGTAAACCAGAACGTTCTGGGACACGCCACGCCTCACAAAAAAGGGCTTTTAAACATCCTATCAAGAAACAGTCACTGCAAGGGGTTAGCTGTCAAAGTTAAATAAAAATCACTGACTTTCTAAAGATAGGAGTGAAGGACTCAATTATAAAACAGCTTATTGTAGTATTAAGCTAATTAAGGTTTATCACATTAGCCATCTGAGTTTTAGTTGGCACCAGAAAAGCAGGAACAGCATATCATGCAACGTGGATTGGGATCTGCTTTGCAAGCAGATTTCTGCCACATTCAGACACAGAACCTCTGGCAGTCAAAAATGTTGTAGAATTGAAAACCAATTTTCGCACAGTGATTTGTCAAGAATTTTGTTCCATCACATGAGCTATTTACTGGCCTCTCAGTCCGAGATTACATTTATCTCTATTAAATACCGCACAAAGTATTCTGAGCTAACCATGCCCTGTTGTTTCTCTTTTGCCAGTTTTATCACACGCCGGATGCTCTGAAATCATATGAAAAATATTTCAACAATAAAACCCTTGCATACTTGACACCCTTCACTGCAGATATTCTGCCCACCAACTGCCAGCACACAACCCATTCTAAGACCCTCGGCACTTCTGAAAAGACTGTTCTGCTGAATGCAAAGAGGAACAAAATACCCTCCACAGAGTAGGGGAGAAATTTGTTTTCAATCGTGTCTTCTATGGGCTCCTCTTGACTATACTTTTACCAAACCAGAAGACAGAACTAGTTCTATCCGTTGTTGCGATCATCTTGGATTTGATTCTGGAACTGCTGGTTTCCTGTTTGGGGAAGTTGCAGCTCTTTTCACAAGGAACCCCAAGGCGAAATGTTTCGTATTCCCCTGTGAGGTCTCACTGCCTTTGTTCTTTACTTTGCTACCACTGATCACTGCTGCTTCTCTCTTCTCCTCTAAAACCTCTTTTGGTTTTGGAGGATGCATAAAAATGCCAGCTCAAATCAAACTGTCATCCTTTAAGGCACTGGACATTTTCTACCATCCACTGCTATAAAGCTCTGAGTTAACATGCATCTTTGCACAGAGGAAGCCAGACTACCCAGTCTCCTCCTGGCATTGTATTAAGTATTCCATATTAAAACGTATGCCACAAATAATCCAATGGCAAACTCACGGTCAACACCCCACCCCCGCCCAAATCAATAAAAGCCATTCCACCACTTGACTTGGAGTGAAAAGCCTTTCAGGTTAACACACAGAGCAAGGTAAAAAGAAAGGTGATGAATGAACAAAAGGCAAATCTACCTTCAGGCTCCTCAAATCCCAAAAAGGTGGCTAGGCTGCCTGGATTTGGCAAAGTCCTTCCATTTTCCTGTAATCATCGGGAAAATGCTACATGTGTACTGCTTTAGTCTTATGCAAAACAGTGCATTCCCCACAAGGCCCTGACGCCTACCATTCTCTTAAACTTGCTTTTCAGGCCTGCCTTTTCTAAATGACCAGCCACATGCGATTTAATGAAGTCATTCTGATTTCGCCTTGACAGCAACACTATCATAAAGTCACTCTAATCCCATTAAACTTGGCTGACGTCAAGAGTATTTCTTCTCCACTCTCCACCCAATATTATCTCCAGGGTACCAATGCACTGTCAATCTGTGTCTGAACGGATCTTCAAATAAATACTTAAATTCATGCTCAAAATTATCATATCTCACCTTGTGAACCTTGACCTTTTGGAAAGACTTTGGACCAATGTTCAGTTACTGTCACACGGTTGCATTCTCTGCAAATATGAAAGGGTTAAAAGCAGCCCCAGTCAACAGGCCTACAAGGAAAAAAAAGACAGCATGTATGCCTTACAGCATCACTGGAACGCATTTATGCTCATTTCCTAGAACAATATTGTTACCTTTTGGCCTTCATAATAGTCAGAAGTATCCCCAAAACCCTTTAGTAGCTTCTAAAAGGAAAAGCACAAAACAGAACATACCCTGCAAGAGAAAAAAAGCATGCAAAGTAGCATTCTCCAGCAACAAACAAACTATCATTACAAATCCATCAGTTCATTTTGGTTTTGTTTTGTTAAAAACGTAGAGAAGCAGAGAGAGAGAGAGAGTGAGAGAGAGAGAGACTGCAGAAACCAAGTGTCCCCACCCTAGCAAGGCACATTTTTTTCTTTAATAAGGGTCATAAATCTCAGCTCCTTGTCCATCCCTTAAGCAAAAGAAAAAGGCAGGAAAAGCCCAAGTAATCTCAGACCTTGCAAACCTGCACATTTTTCCCCATCTTCTCTACACAGAATCTTCTAGGGCTCCATTAGTCACGTACCAGTGCTGTGTGGTGTCTAAGTGTGCATTCACATACTGTGTTGGGATGGTCCCTTCCTGCAAGCTCCTCTGCTTTTGGCTGCCATGAAGGGAGGAAGCTGCTATCCCACTGTAGTAGCTCAGTGACTGCATTGTGCTCAGGAGCTGATCTGCCTCAAACCAGTTTCAACCGGTTCTGGTCACCCTACATAAAAAAGCTATGGCAACCCTCGCTGAGTTGCCAACAAGTCCCTGAAAATCATCAGCACAGGGAGGATCTCGCTGGGGGTGGTTGCTCCCTCTTAGGTCTTGGTGAGGACGGGAAGGTCATCGTGGGTCCCCTCCACCGCCGCACGAGCACGCAGCCCTGGAAAGGCTCCCCTCACCAGCACCCCAGAGCCCCTCGGGCCCATCCCCCCTCCCGTCCACCCCAAAGCCCACCGCAGACACTGCTGCCCCTCCTTCTCCTTCCCCCACTTACCTCCCACAACCTGGCTCAGATCTTTGTGTACGTGTGTGTCAGTGTGTGTGCTCTGGGTTGGTGGCTGACAAAGAGCCCCCAGGAAAGCGATCTATGTGTGTCTGCTCACCCTGGCTGCGTCGGCGGCAGGGGCCGGCCTCGGCCTCCTAGCAGAGTGCTGCGGGCTCGTTGACCAGGCTCCTCTCTGCCTGTCACCCCCCCACCCAGCCCCCTCCTCCCGTTCCTCTCCTCTCTCTCTCGCAGCCCTGTCACCACCACCAGCAGCCCCCCAGTCTCCTCCTCCTCCTCCTCCTCCGACCTTCTCTTCTTTCAAGCACCTGGGGGGAGTAGTCCAAATCCCTTCACCTCGGGCAAGAAGTCTAGGGCTGCCCGGGGTGGAGGCGGGGGGCGGACTCGGGGCCAGTGGGACAGAGGGGCACAGAGGCCTTTTAAAAAATCCGCTGCGCAGCGCCAGCGCCGGAGGGGGGAGGAGGCGAGCGGCGGCGCTCACGTGGCCCCCCTCTCGGAACCTGCGGGGCCTAGCCAGACCGGCTGGTCCTCGGCCCCCCCAAGGAGGCCGGCGGGCCGCGAAGGCCGGCCGTCCCCAAGGCCTGGGTGGGACAGGCCGCGGCCGTCAGGCCCAGGGGCCGGAGCCTCACGCGCCGGCCCCGACTGCAGGGCCGGGCACGAGGGGCCCGCGCCCCCGCCCCTCGCCGTAGCCCGCCCGCGCCGCTTCCTCCGCGGCCCTGCACCCCTCAGTCGGCCCGGCCGCCCCCTCGCCGCCCCCCGCGCCCCGGGCGCACACCCACCCCCTGCCCGGGGTTGGCCTTCGCAGCGGTCAAGCCCGGGCGTCTGGGCCGCAGCTCGGATGACCTTTGTTCAGCGCGGCGCCGCCGGCGGCTGCTGTAGCTGCTGCTGCTGTCGTCGTAGCGGCGGCGGCGGCGGCGGCGGCTTCCATGTTACGGGCGTGTCAGCCGCATTCCCGCTGCCGGGGTCGGGGTGTGCGTGTGCGGCGGAGGGGCCTCGCCGGCGGTGCCGCCGCCGATGCTGCCGATGCCGCCGCCGCCGCCGCCCGGGCCGCCCCGCTGCCGCCGCCGCCGCCGCCGCCGCCGCCGCCGCCGCGGCCTTGCGGTGCGCCCGGCCCGGGCCCCGCGCCTCCCCGGGCGCCGCGCTCTAGGCCGCACGGCGGCGGCGGCGGCGGCGGCCCGCCACGCCGGGGCCTACGATCGGGGTGCGGGCCCGGGCGGCGGCGGCGACACCGGCGGCTCGGCCCGAGCGGCGAGCGAACAAAAGGGAGCGCGGGAGAGGGGGAGGGGGCGGCCGGTGGGGGAAGGGAGGATCGGGGAGAAGGAGGCGAGACGCGAAGCCCCGCAGCCCGCGGGCGCGGACGCTCGGCCGGTGCCGACTCGGCGGAGGGAAGGCGAGCCGCGCGGACCTGCCAAGTCTCGCCCATATGCGGCCGCCGCATCGCGGCTTCGCCCCGGAGAGCGGGGTGGTGGTGATGGTGGTGCTGAGGGCCTGCTGCTTTTTCCAGCGGCATTGCAGGCTCTCACCCAGTCCTTTTCATGGCCCCAAGCCGCAACTTACTCGAGTGGAAGGAAGCAAGGCCTCGCCAAAGATGGTTGCAAAAGACCGCGAGCCTCTACCCAGGATCTTGAAGCCAAGGTGGTGTTTTGTTATCCTCGTAATGGTGGCCAATAAGTCAGAAGAGAGCACGCTATCTTCAGATGCATTAAATCTGGAATTCTCCTTGGAGGTGGAAGAAGGGGCTCTCTTCTGGGTAGTTAGTGGTTTGGAGCCCTTTTCGCCTTAAACTGAGCCACAAAAGAATGGAAGACACCCCCTGGGGTGGGGAGAAAGCCCTGGTGTAAAAGACACACGTTTTGCTTTCGGAGAAAAAGCCACTGGGGCCAGATTGAAACATGGCATGTTCAGTTCATGTAGCTTTTTTTTTTTTTTAAGGGGGGAATGATATTGAGTAAACAAGATGTAATAGCTAGATCTTTAAATTCACGAAGGGAGAGGTGTACAAATGTAACAAGCACATATTGTACATACAGCAGGTGGTCACAGACTCCAGAACACACACACAAAAGATACATACATAAACCCCGTAAAGACCACAAAGGTGTATAACCGTTACCACGTCCGAGATGGAGATAATATATTAGCACCAGATCAGGTATGCTGTTATAAAGCCTTGGGTGCTGGTTCGTACAAGGTTCACAGACGTGCACTCGGTTGAAAGGTTTTTTAAAAAACGAGGAACCCCCAAATCAAGCGAATTGTGCTTACCCTAAAATAGGACAAAATGGAAGGATCTGAAAACAATGTCACCAACACCTCTGAAAAAGGCTCACTCCTGTTTGATCGGAATCTGAAGATACTGACATTACTCGAGGAGCCGTGAAGACTCCCAGCACAGGAAGCGTTTCTGTGCTTTATTTTAAATTAGATTAATTGGTTAATATTTGCAAAGTGTGCTGCAAAGTTTTCTTTTGTTAGTTTTTTTTTGGGGGGGGGGGGGTGTTGTTGTGTTTTTTTGTTTTGTTTTGTTTTGTTATCTCTGTGCCTCTGCATTAACTTCCATCGAGGAAGCCATTGTTCTCTGTTATGGGGTCATTGTCTGATGTAAATTGGAAGAAGCATTTTTGCTATTTAAGACTTTTCATGTAAATGAACTGAATGTTTCACGGAAGAGTTGTTGGTCTTTAATTTCAAACAGCAAATTGTTTGGAGTTGCACGTAAATTGGGACACATATTTACACGTGTTTAGAAACAGCTATGTAATCTGCAAATTTTGCCAGCCACCGGATCACATTTATCAATGTTACAAAATGGTGAAATTGAAACTCTTCTTCTTTTAGCCTGAAAACGGTGCCAGTACTCTGTGGGTTGAGTTTCAGCTTTACCTGGGCTTGATTTCATTTGAAAGGAGGCCTTTTTTCTTCTCCCGAAGGTGGGCCTTTATTAATATGCATGTAAAAACATTACGTGCATTGGAAAGGATACAAGGCCTTGCTTATCTGAAATCTTGATCCACTACACATATTACGATGTATGGAATTTCATAATGTCCACACCATAGTAAATCCTAGCTTTCCTAGATTTAGAATCTTTGTTTACTTAGAATACCTTCTTACCCCTCCCCCAATTCCCTTCTCCTAAGAGTTGAAAGCACAGCACAAAGTGTTTGAATGGTTTCAAGAATTGTACTTCCAAAACTCAAGTCTGGATTGCTTATCGTAGAGAGCCTTCGGTTGTAGAACCACCTCACATGGCTTCAGAATATCATATACTTTTTGAGCAGAGCTTTTTACAAAGCCCAGTATTTTGGTCAAGCCGCGGAAATTAGTTTGAAAGCACAATTCATCATTTGCACAAACAGCAACAGATAACATTGCATCTGCTTTTTAAAAACCTTAACCAACCAGAAGTAAAAGATAATAACTTCTTGCAAATTATCTCAGTTCTATTTTTACAAAGAGGATTTCAGAGAAATCCCTTTGCCAGGTAGATCCGTAGTGAAAAGCAAAGCACCCATCTTTATTCTATGAAATCAGTGAATTTCACAGCAGAAAAAAACAATTTTTAGTGTAAGTTTAAAAAAAAAACATAGCACTACCCCTCTTGCAAAAAATTAATATAAAGGTTCATTCTATTATTGTGCATATGTAAGGCTATCTTGGGCACCACTCTGCTTTGAGCAACAATAGAAGTAAAGAATGAAATAAACTATTATTTGACTGCTGTAGATAAGAAGGCGCAGAACAAAGAAATCATATTATTCTGCTGTCAAATAGAAACTGAAGGAATTCCAAATCCTTTGGGATTTTGTTGTTGCTGTTTTTATTGCTAGCTCTTAATGTCTTCGTTTTTTTCCTCCAATCAGTGTACTGCAAAATCCCAGCTTTTCTTGTTTGCTTTTTTTTTTTTTTTAAACCTTTTGTGGTTTGAATCTGACTTTGTAGGCGCATGTAGATATCAGTCTACACATCATACTTTTCCTCTGAATTCCACTATGAAATTGGGAAATTCCTTTGTTAGGCAGAGCACACAAAAGGTGTGTTCCTTGAGGGAAAAGAGAAGGAAAACAAAAAGAAAAGCCTTTTCTTTATCTCACCATCAAAAGGCCGGAAAAACCACTCCTTAAACTGACAGCCCCCTGACTTGAGCTACATATTTTTTAGCTCAAAACTAAGACTAGGCCTAGGAGTTTATAGAGTTTCATATGTTAAATTTGTTGGCTTGTTTTCAAAGGAAGTATTACACTATTTAACACTAACATTACAATTTCAAGATCTGTAGCTGAGTGGCCAGCAAAGGGGGAAAAAAAAATCCATCTTATGTCTTCAACAAAATATTGACAGAATCAGAATTTTTTAATATTTTCCAAAAACATACCTATGAAAGAAATCATAACCAGATTTAAATTATTATTATATTAACCTGCCAGAAATAGACTGAGGGGAGGTCTAGGAGAGGATTCCCCTTATTTTTTGTTAGTTATTTCATAAACAGATTTTCCATAGCAAAGCCACCTCCCCTTTCCCAAACCTTATCTGGAAATACCTGCAAAGTCTTCACTCAGAGACCTGAAGGAGGTGGGGGCTAGGTCCTATTAAAAGATAAACTGAGACACATTAAAAACTTTAAGTGGGGATTTGAGCAGAAATCTATTCCAATAGGGCAGTGCCAAACCGGAAGTGGTAGGGGACTCCGCCTACAGAAGCCGGGGAGAGGCATTGGGAGAAGGTGAGGACTCAAAGCAAGGAAATTATTTGGCTACAGCTTAAAACCTAGTTGGCTGTTTGTGATTGGCCGTCCTTATCGGTTTTGATTTTGTAACCTGGAGGTATTTCCGGCCTTAGATTTTGGTTTATTTACGTAAGTGGCATTAGAGCCGCCTCAGTTTAATGGCCTCCTCATTTAATTAATTTAACGGTTCAAAGTTGGGCATTATTTAAGAGTCCCCCTAAATATCCGAATGACCTCCTAATTCCTGGCCCCTGGATGAATTCACTTATCTTCATCTCCTACTGTCTCTTTAGGCCTAAATACTGAAAAGCCAGCCTTGCCCAAGGAAAGAGAAGGATAGGGACGGAGGAAAGGGTTGTTGTATGAACTCTAGAGAATCAAAGAAGAGCAAGAAATTTTGGGATTGGGATACCAGCAAAGAGTCATCTTCAGCAACTATGGGCCAACGGACAATACCTGTTGAGAACTTTGTAAGATTTCCTAACCCTTTGTAACTTTTAAATTATGTCTGGGCTTCTTTGAAAGGAACTGGTGTTTGGGCTTTTTCCTACTAAGTCCAAGAGGAGGGGAAGAGAAAGAGGAGAGCTAGGAAGGTATATGAGAAAAGGAAAGACAATCAGACTTAATCCTTTAAGGAGGAGAAGCTAACACATAAGAAAGGGGACTTACTTCCACCCGAGAACGGATCTCATTGGTTCCCTGCAGCACAGGGGCTACCTGGGCCCTCTGTATGTGAATCTTCATCTTTGCATCTTCTTCCCCCCCACCATCTGTAGCAGTTAGCCCAATACCTTGTACATCCCACACTTGAAATTAACTAGTTATTTGTGAACTAAAGAATGGATAATAAACCCACAGGTACCTAAAAATAAGCATGTCCCAAGCTAAACATAAGATCTTTTGCCACTGTAGTGGATACTGTAAGTGCTTTGTCTAGAACCATCTTTGGGCTATACAACCCCATCCCCTAGCTGCTGAGACTATTGATAGCTGACCACTCACAACTGAGTCCCCGGCAAATTGCCTTGGCTACCATCTTGTGCCAGGTCCTGTGAACTGTCTCACCCAAGTTTACACTCCTCCCCCGGGAGCAGCCAATGTCTGGCTGATGTAGCAAGACAAAGGCTTGCCTTAATTTGGGCCAGTTCTAAAGAGCCATCCTAGCTCCAGAACTCCCTGGAAATTGGCTTAGGCCTCAGTCTCCATAGCACTGTGGGTCAACTCCTTCTACCTAATCTGGCCTTCCTCACTCCCTCACAGGTGGCTCTCCAGAGATTATCCAGAGCCTATTTCTAAGAAACAGCTCCAGAAACCAACCAAACCAGATCCACCTCCCCCTTGATTCCGCCATCTGATGACACTTACTACCTCATCTATTCCATCGCCATGTGCTGAGGATTCTACCTCCCAAGGATCTGTTGATTCCAGTCCCTTCTCTCCATATCCATCACCTGGACTCAACCTCCTGCTCATCCCCTCAGCTCAAAACTGGTCCCTAACTGATCTTCTTGCCTCCAACCTGGCCAACTTCCAATACATTCTCCACACTGAGAACTCTAGGAACATTTCTAAAGATGCCATCTTGTCACCCCTCTTCGCAAACCTTTCCATATCTCTCCATTGTCCTTAGAATAAGGTCCAGACTCAGAAGACTCTCCATGTATCAACCCGTTTGCCTGTCCACATCCCTTGCCCTCCCTCCTCACATTCTAAGATCCAGGCTTGTAGAACTTTTCGTTCTTTGAATGAGACCTGATGGCTCTCACTGTCAGGCCTTCACAGTGCTGTTCCCTCTTTCCGGAAGACTCTCCCCACCCTTCCCAATCCCATTCGTCTAACTAACTCCCATGTATCTTTAGGTCTAAATTTATGTCACTCACTTGGAGAAGCCTTCCTTGACCTCTCTCTACACATACAAGCTGAGTGGCCCTGACATGTCCCTAAGTTATTCTTTTCACGTGACACTTGCCGTGCTTGCAGGATCTTAGTTCCCCGACCAGGGATTGAACCCGGGCCACCATGGTGAAATCGCCGAGTCCTAACCACTGGACCACCAGGGAATTCCCAACACCTGAGTTTTTGGCTCTCTCCCCATGTGACAAGAAACCTGTGAGATCAGGGACAATGATACTTTGGCTCACTGAGGTCTCCCCAGTGCCATCATCATATATAGAAAGACATTGAAAAATTAGGTGTTCAGAACATCCAGATTGATTAAACGCCTGTAGGGATTTTTTTTCTCAATGACATTTGGAGATAAGAGATGATTAAATACTTCACAATTTTTTGCTAAACAATGATAAGTTTATTTAACACCAAAAGACCCAAAGCCACATATCACTAGGGAAACATTGGTTATTTCTGGAGAGGTAGAAAACACAAATATAAACCAACAAATGTTAAATTAGGAAAATAATAACCAGAAAATATGACTGCAAAATAAAATAGATTCATTTGTCAGCAAACAGTTGGAAGATGCTTAAAAAATATTGCTGTAGATTTGAGCAAACACGTATTAGAATAAATTACACAGTGTGGGAAGATTGCTCTACTGTTGAAAGAGAAGAGCAGCTATTTCTAACATGCTACTGCTTCGGGTACATATGCATGATCCTGTTCCAATGATGACAGAGCTGTACAAACTGATTTTTTATGAACCACTAAATAAAAAGTTTAGCAGAGAAGGTATATTCTCAATAATAAATGATTTCTTTAATGGAAACAATATATGATTTTTTAAAAACTCATATATTGAGTTTATGTTATTGTAACAATAACAACCAAAGAAGCAGCCACTCTCCAGGAATTTTTAATTCTGGGATTAAATTACAAAAATTCCAGCACACAAAATTGATCACTGAATCATTCACAGGTAAGCTACTGCAGCCAAGAAATTGAAGCCAAAACTTCAGAGATTGCTACAGGATATCATCAGTGAGGTTAATTTTATTTTTAAAGGGGGTTGGGGGGGTATAAGAAGGACTTTCCTGCCAGAAAGACTCAATCTTGGACTTTGAAAGATGAGGCATGACTACTGAAATCTTTGTACCACACAGTGGTTTGCTGGATATGTTACAGCAAAGAACTTTATAAAGATAAGTTATTCATTGTCCTCTTAAAGACAGTAGTTTCAAATCTGCTGTCTTTTTCATTAGTAAATGCTGTCCATAACACACTGTCTAGCAGATATTTTGTTAGAACAAAAAATGCGTGGGAATTCCCTGGCGCTCCAGTGGTTAGGACTTGGCGCTTTCACTGCGGTGGCCGGGGTTCAATCCCTGGTCGGGGAACTAAGATCCCACAAGCCTCTCGGCAAGGCCAAAAAAAAAAAAAAAAAAATGCTTAATCTGTTCTTTTAAAGATAATGTTCTAACCACGAGAAAGAAAGTGATTACTTTTATAAAGAAACTCACGCTATGGAGAGAGCATTTTAGAAACAGATGTTTAGCAATCACTTGTGATTTGGTGCTAAAAATTATGTACGAATATAACCTTTAACAACTACGTAGTTTATATCATAAAGTGAATTTTCTAAACTGTTTAAAAAAAAAAATACAACTCCCAGATGAAGAGCTTTGGTATATTTGAACCTATTTGTTTAAAATATAAAAATGCAATTGCAACATCTTCCAATTTACAGGAACAACTGACTGATGTTGGGAAACAGCGACTCATCACCCAAATTTCCACTCAACCTTTTGCATAGATGGTAGGTGGGATTAAAAAGTGAGCATTATCCTTAAGCACTTGGTGAAAATGATCCACCAGTTCCAATGGTACATAACATTGTGAAGCGTCTTTTCCCACTAAGACAGCGTTTAAAACAACCAACCTAAAAAGAAACTGAATTTAGAACAAGATCTTCAAATCGCTTTATCACAATGTGTTCTACCAAGATTTCCCAAAAAGATGCAGGTTGAATACTAAAAATTTTAATGAGAGCAAAATACTTTATACTGCTCATTAAGAAAATTAAATTTTAATGACATTGTTTAGTCCATCATAATTTCAACCTTCTTTGACTTCTGTTTTTGTGTATAATTTGTAATGTACAAGACATATCAGGATAGTACTCTCTGTGTTTAATTTATAAGTGAATATATAGGTGTGATTCATCAAGAGTAAAAGCCACTGGGGACTTCCCTGGTGGTCCAGCGGTTAAGACTCCGCTCTTCCACTGCAGGGGGCACGTATTCGATCCCTGGTGAGGAACTAAGATCCCACATGCTGTGCGGTGCGGTCCAAAAAAGAAAAAAAAAAAAGAGTAAAAGCCACTGGATTTGAAAATTTTCCTTGAGTGGACAAGCTCAATTTTTGCTAGGTAGAGTGAAAACTTGTATTCCTTAATTTCACTGCATTGACAGTCCAGATTTGGGGAAATAAATCATCACAATCAGATAAATAATCATCATCATCACACCTGTCTTGAGTTTCCACCTCAGCCTCTCACCAAATATAAAAGCAATCAACTGTATCACTTCCAGAGCATTCCTGGATCCTCCCTTTCCATCAGTGCCTCTCCTCTGACCTTTCTCTCATTTTGTCCCTCCCAGTCCATCACACAGAGTGTTAAGTCAACTTGACTGTAGCACATGGAAAATTCAGAGCATAAACCACAACCAGTTAGACTACAGTAAGTCCCCTACCTACGAACCTTCAAGTAGCAAACGTGTGTTCGCATGTCCAATTACATGTTAGTTCACATGTCTGATGTACACTGTCATGTGCATGCATCCTCTACAAGTGGTTGTGCTTTTGTGTACTTTACAGTACTGTATCGAGTACAGTATTACAGTATCTTTATTTCAAGCTAGATCTGCTAGAGGACGACTTCATTGAACTCCTTGCTGTGCAACACGAGGAGCTTACTAATGAAGACCTGACGGAATTGGAGGCCCAGAGAAAGGACCAAGAGAGACAAGGGGAAGAAGAAGTAATTGAAGAACCGAAGAGATTCACGATGCAGGAAATGGCAAGGGGATTTTCTTTATTTGAGGAGGCACTGTTAGTTTTTGAGGCACAGGACCCGAACGTAGAACAGTACATGAAGGTTGCAGCAGCCGTTCAGAATGCAATCCAGTGCTACCGTGTCATCTATGACGAGAAAAAAAGAGCTACTACCCAGACATCACTGGATCATTTTTTCAAGAGGGTAGATAGAATTGAATTCAGCAAGGAACCAGAGCCTGTGCCATCAACGTCAGGCATGAGTGAAATTGCAGCTTGCCCTCCATCTCCTGTTGCTGATGATCCTTCGGCTCTACCATCTCCCACCTCCTCTCCCTCCTCCAGTCAGTAACGCTTCTTTCAATGCCAGCCCCTGTATGCCAGCTGTTGTACTGTACTACTGTACTTTTCAAGGTACTGCACTGTAAAATTAAAAATGTTGTATTTATCTTTTGTGTTTGTTATGTATTATTTGTGTGAAAAGTATTATAAACCTATTACAGCACGGTACTATATAGCTGATTGTGTTAGTTGGGTACCTTTGTTGGAATAACTTTGTTGGACTTATGAACAAACTGGACTTACGAACGCGCTCTCAGATGGAACTCGTTCCCGTGTAGGGGACTTACTGTACCTTAGCGCCAGGCACTGCGCACCACAGGCACCACTCAGTTGCTTTGCAAAGGGAGCAGTAACTAAGCCCCTCCAGGTGCTGCCACCCATCTTCCTAGATTCTTTTAACTAGCCCATCCTACCCTTACCCTCTAAGCAAAAATTCAGTCAAGAGGAATAAAGACCCTTTTCTTGGGGCATAAAATAAACCCTCTACCCCCCTTTCTGGCTGCCTCCCTAATGAAACTATAGTCTGAAAGATTGTCCCTACTTTGGGAATTCTGCCTGGAACTCCTCACATCAGCCCCTTCTTGAAATTCTTTCTTTCCCTTAGCTTGACGCCGTTCCCCTTTCTCTAAAGATCACGCTTACTCAGTCTTTCTTCCTAGCTGAGTTTTCTGCAGTCCTCTATTAAATATGGATGTTCTCAAAGTTTTTTTTTTTTAATAAATTTATTTATTTTATTTATTTATTTTTGGCTGCGTTGGGTCTTCGTTGCTGTGCGCGGGCTTTCTCTAGTTGTGGTGAGCAGGGGCTACTCTTCATTGCAGTGCGCGGGCTTCTCATTGAGGTGGCTTCTCTTGTTGCGGAGCATGGGCTCTAGGCACGCGGGCTTCAGTAGTTGTGGCACGTGGGCTCAGTAATTGTGGTTCACGGGCTCTAGAGCGCAGGCTCAGTAGTTGTGGCGCATGGGCTTAGTTGCTCTGCGGCATGTGGGATCTTCCCGGACCGGGGCTCAAACCCATGTCCCCTGCATGGGCAGGCAGATTCATAACCACTGTGCCACCAGGGAAACCCTTCTATCTTTTTTTAAAAATTTATTTTTTATTGAAGTATAGTTGAATTACAATGGTGAGTGAATTACTGCTGTACAGCAAAGTGATTCCATTTTATATATATATATATATATATATATATATATATATATATATACACACACATTCTTTTTCATATTTCCAGGTTCTATCTTTGACCCTCTTCTTTTCGAGCTCTGCATTTCTTGGGGAAACACATTCGCTCTCAGGGCTTCAAGTATCTCTTTATTCTGGATTCCCAAATCTCTGTTTCTAGCCCTAACATCTCCTCTAACTCCAGATCACAGTGAATTGTCAAGTAAGCTCGAGAAATGACTGACAGTCATGTCTAACTCGGGAGGTCCAAAAAGTACCTCCTCTTCTCCCGTCCTCCACGGTGGCATGTGACTCAACAGCCCCACGCTCCTTTCTCCATCCCTCTGGCATGTTGCACTCCTGCCTCCACAGCCAGGAGGCGAGGACTGCTTGTGCTTTCTGCAGCCTTCTCAGTGCACCTGTCCTCTGTCCCCAGCTCTGCGGATGCCCTGGTTTAAGGAGCTCCCTCTCACTTGCTCTCTCTGTTTTTGTTTGTTTGTTTGTTTGTTTGGGCCGCACTGTGCAGCATGCGGGATCTTAGTTCCCCAACGAGGGATCGAACCCGTGCCCCCTGCAGTGGAAGCGCAGAGTCTTAACCACTTCCCTCCAGGGAAGTCCCTCTCCTGCTCTCTTACAGAGACTTCTTCGCTTATCACTAACCTCTTTTCAACCAATTTCTGCTCACCAAACAGCCCTTAAGCAAGCAGCTTATCACATTAAATGCATATACACCATGTTATTCCTTTCCGCTGGAAGAAAAAGTGCCCTCGTCAAAAGTGCTCGCCACACATGATCATCACCACCTGCTGACAAGACAAAGCTGAGTTGAAGGCTCACCACGGGAAGTCGGGGAGAACACTCCTCAAAATGCTTGCACAGTGTCTCATAGGGAGGGGGGAAGGTCAGAACTGATTGAAAATTGGGGGGTGGGGTGGGAGGAGAGGCGAGGGTGGGAAAAATAAAATAAGAAAAGAATTTACTGAGAATTGGAAGCTGGGTTTAAGGTGGGCCTATCAATGTGGGAGCTTGGCTAGGAGACATGAGTCCAGGAATGGTAAAAACAGCAAGGTGAGGACTTAGAGGCGAGGGATTTGAAGAATCTTAGTGCACGGATTACTGTGTCCTTTTCATCAAGAGTTGATGGGTCTTTAGAGAAGTTCCTCTAAGAAACAACCAAACCATTTTCTGGGGCAGGAGAGCTCTGGAAGAATAAAGAAATGCTAATTAAAATAACAGAACAGAAAGTCATGTTAACGTAGACACTAAGGTATAGTGTAGGTTCTCAAAGTCCAGGCTGGGGTGGGGAGTGGCCAGTTTTGGCTCTTGCTGATTTTGCCTCTTCAGGGCCTCCCTGATTTGACTCCAGCCTCATCCATCTCATCCATCCTGTCTGAGGTTGTAGTACCAGGTGACTGGAGAAGAAAGAGAAAACATGCACAGAAGTATCCCTAAACCTTCCTCTCTGGAACCTACTAAATAATAAAGCATTTGGGTAAATAAGGACAATCTCAATTTAAAAAAAGGTCTGATCCCTTTATCCTTAGCAAATCCAAAGTAGCTTGCCACAAAAGAGGGGAAAATCTTGCCATCTGTAAAACCAAGACCATCGCAGGACTCCTCCTCGATCAGGTGGGTAGGATCTTAGGGGCACATATGGCGGATCTGAGGAAAGAACAGTTTTCAATTTTCCTTCTCTTTATTTATTTTGTGTTAAAATATTTATATTGTTTCTGCTAGGAAGCTTGTCACAGAAGAGACAATTTTCCTTTGTGATTACTATCCTAGCTAAGATACTAATAAGCACTTAGAATTTAATAGCAAAAGCCCACGAACAAATATAAAGCCAAGGAAGGCTTACCTTTGCCTTAGAGCTTTGGCTCTTTAGGTAGCATTTGGAAAACGATTCTTTTTTTTTTTATTAATTTATTTATTTATTTTTGGCTGCGTTGGGTCTTCATTACTGCGCACAGGCCTTCTCTAGATGCGGCAAGCGGGGGCTACTCTTCCTTGCGGTGAGCGAGCTTCTCATCGCGGTGGCTTCTCTTTTGCAGAGCACGGGCCCTAGGCACGCAGGCTTCAGTAGTTGTGGCGCACGGGTTTAGTTGCTCCGCGGCATGTGGGATCTTCCCAGACCAGGGCTCAAACCCGTGTCCCCTGCATTGGCAGGCGGATTCTTAACCACTAAGCCACCAGGGAAGCCCTGGAAAACTATTCTTGATCTATTATCCTGGGCACTTTCTGATAGTGAAGAAGTCATGAAGTACACGTGAAAGTGTAGAAGTAATAGGAGTGCTCACACTCATACCAAACTATTCTGCTTGTAGGATGGGATTTCTTTTTTTTACATTTTATTTTATTTTTAAGATTTATTTACTTGGCTGCACCAGGTCTTAGTTGCAGCATGCGGAATCTAGTTCCCTAAGTAGGGATCGAACCCAGGCCCCCTGCATTGGGAGCTTGGGAGTGCGGAGTTTTAACCACTGGACCACCAGGGAAGTCCTTGCAGGGTGAGATTTAAAGCAGCCTTTCCATCTGACAGACTCGCCTGCCTTTAGAGACTCCAGCAGTACTCTCTAGCATAGAGCAAGGTAGCAGTATAAGGTTCCAAAGGAGCTCTCCCAGTCCCCTGGTGTGGAGCTTTGAGGCTGAATTCCATTCTCAGTGCCAAGCTCAACAGTTCCACGTACTATCCTTCTTCCTTACCATTCTTTGTCCTTTTCTACCACCATCACTTAGACTTTAATAATACACATTGCAGAATTAGGATA